>NC_064646.1:213621343-213924373 GCF_023864345.2 Schistocerca serialis cubense | reverse complement strand
GGAAGTTAGCAAAAATCACACATGACATGTGTTCTTGTTTCATGAAAACTGAACATTCCTCCAGAAACATTAAATACAATAGTGAGCAAATTAAAAATAATTGAAGCAACATCTTTGGAAGGAAGAAACTACAAACTAAAACAAGTGCACAAACACCAGGTACTGAGAACTGGAGAACATGCTACTGAAGTGGATAAGCCTAACTTGTGCTTTGAATACTCCAATTGGTGGTACTGTAGTTCATGCTAAAGTGACATAATTTAGTGTATGAATTTATTCAAGGTGAGGCTAGAAGTGTAAACAATGGCACTGTTCAGTCATGGAAAAATACTCTTCCATCAATCTTAGAAAAGCACATTCACAATTATGTTTTTAACACAGATGAAATGGGCTTATTTTTTACACTTTCTGCCTGACAAAATTCCTGAGTTCAGAGATGAAAAACATCATGGTGGAAAATTTAGTAAAGAGAGGCTAAATGTTTTATTATGTTGTAATGAAAGTGGGACAGGATAATTGATGCCACTAATAACTGAAAAGGCAGAGTACACAATGCTTTTAAAATGTGCAGATATTTTTATGTAAATATACATCTAATACAAATGTGTGGGTAACAACCACTCTATTCAAACAATTTTTGCATACCTAGGATGAAAGTTTGGGTATCAGAATTAGGAAAATCTTTTCTTTTGTCTTGACCAGTGTGCATTGTATCTCTGGGGTATGTATATCTGTGTAATACAAATACAGCATTTTTTTTCTTCCCAACTCTGCAAGCCACTTTACCATAAGGCATTATAAAATGCCTGAAACAAAAATACAGGAAGATAGTTGAACAGAAGGGCTACTCTTGGCCTGTCTTGATATTGTGATGAGAAAGGTTATGATTTTGTATGTTATACATTTTGTAAGAAGTGCCTTGGATTCCATGCCAGAAAGCACCATCTCAAACTGCTTCAAGAAGGCTGGCTTTCATCTGATAGTTATAGAAGACCTCACACAAGAAAGTGAACAAACTGCAGTTGAACAATGGCAGAAAATAATGGGACATGAATAAGACACTGACTACCTTAGCTTTGATCAATATATTGATTGTGATGAAGTTCATGACAATTAATGAAGTCTTGCAGGAACAGAAGGCACAGAAACAAGAAGAAAGTGAAGATGGGAGAGAACCAGAACCTTTTCAGTTCCTACAGTGTCAAAACCTATTGAAGCAATGGGGACAATTTAAGCAATATGTTTTGAGTTTTGAAGTCAACAAAGAAGTGATGAATGTATCCATTAAGGTGGACAATACAGTATTAAAGTTAGGACAAAAGAAACAGTCAGCTACTTTTATGTTTTTCAAAGGTTTCTAAAGACACAACTACACACTGTATCTTATTGTGTTAGAGCATAGTTAGGCTAAAAAGATTTGTGATATACTGATAGTTTGTTGAAATACCAAATCCTGTTCAATTACCATTAGTGATTCATTAATGTAGAGATGCCAAATGAATTATGTTTGTTTGTTTTGAGACCAGTAATAAAAACTGAAATTTTATCATGTTTTTCATTTGTCCTATACCACTTTTGATGCTAGAGATTACTCTCTTGTGACACATACCTTACCTGCATTCAAATTGGCTGATAACAGAAGTGTATATGTCAAGTATAATGGATGTATTTAACACATTTTTGTATCCTGTATGCAAAAATGTAATTTTAAGAGTTTGTGGGTGTGATATTCGTAACGTTTTCTTGAAAATATGCATCTTGAGTTGTAATTTGAGACATACATACATACATACATACATTAATCCTTCTTGCATAGATCATGAATACGAGATTTCGTAATGATGTGGAATGTGTCACTTTAATGTAAGTTTTCTTTACACAAAATAATAATAATAATAATAATAATAATAATAATAATAATAATAATAATAATAATAATAATTATTATTATTATTATTATTTACAATTACTACTTCATATCTATATCTAAGAATTCATCTGTTGAGTAGAAGGAGTTGTCATTCATAAATTCTTTTAATTTGCTTTTAAATGTTGGTTGGATTTCTGTCAGACTTGAAATACTATTTGGCAATTGACCAAAGATTTTTGTGGCAGCATAATTCACCCCTTTCTGTGCCAAAGTGAGATTTAATGCAGAGTAGTGAATATCATCCTTTCTTCTAGTGTTGTAGCTATGCATTCTGCTGTTATTTTCGAATTGGGATGAGTTATTAATGACAAATTTCATAAGTGAATATATATATTCGAAAGTACTGTGAATATCCCAAATTCCTTAAATAAATGTCTGTAAGGTGATCTTCGGTGGGCTCCAACTATTATTCTGATTACATGCTTTTGTGCAATGAATACTTTCTCTCTTAATGACGAATTGCCATATGAAAGAAGTGAATGAAAATAGGCATAGTAGGCTAATTTACTGATATGTTTATAACCAAATTTGCTATAACCCTAATAGCATAAGTAGCTGAACCTAACTGTTTCAGCAGATCATTGATGTGTTTCTTCCACTTAAATTTCTCATCAATGCACACACCCAGAAATTTTGAGTATTCTACCTTAGCAACAGACTTCTGTTCATAGTCTATATTTATCAATGGAGTTATGCCATTTACTGTACAGAATTGTATAAACTGTGTTTTCTCAAAATTTAGTGAGAGTCCATTTGCAGAGAACCACTTAATAATTTTCTGAAAGACATTATTTGCAATTTCCTCAGCTGATTCTAGCTTCTTGGGTGTGATTACTATACTTGGATCATCAGCAAAAAGAACTAACTTTGCATCTTCATGAATATAGCGTGGCAAGTTGTTAATATACATTAAGAACAATAAGAGACCCAAGAGTGAACCCTGTGGGACACCATTCTTGATACCTCCCAGTTAGAGGACTCTGCTGGTTTTTGTAGACTATCTGTACTGTTAATTTCAACCTTATGCATTCTTCCAGTTAAGTATGAATTAAACCATTTGTGCACTGTCCCACTCATACCACAATACTTAAGCTTATGTAGTAGAATTTCATGATTCACACAATCAAAAGCCTTTAAGAGATCACAAAATATCCCAATGGGTGAGGAGATCACCAGTGTGTGTGTAGTGAGTGAAGTGTTATGAAACAATGAGTGTACAGTGTGCGCAGTGACTGATAGATATGAGTGAACAGAGTGGCATTACATTAAATGTATGTGTATATGAATTAGCTTATTTTAAATAGGTCTAACTTGGCATTACATTAAATGTATGTGTATATCAATTAGCTTATTTTAAATAGGTCTAACTTTGACATGTCCTATATCCTTGTAAAAACAGATCTGCAGATGAATAAAGCTACTATTACTACTACCATTTTCATTTGAATCTGAGCATTTTTCGAAACTCTGCACCAAAGTTTCTACTATATGCAGACCTCAAATGACCAATACTTTCAATTACAATAAATGGCATACACCAAAGCTTTTTAGCAAGTTATAATTTTTGATGAAACTGAACGTTATTAACTCACTCAGATAAATTTATTATCAAGAACCTCTTGTATAAGATATTAAACTAGATAGCAGAGTACTAACATAATGGTATCACACTTAGAAACAGCAGTATTAAAAGTCTATTCAGGCAATGTGACTAAGGGTTCCTGCAGTTTATCTAAACCCTTGTACTGAAAATAAGAGGGTTTTACTCAGCAAGCTCTTAGGCTGTTGAACTCTTATTATTTTTAAAAAAAGAAAGAAGAAGGAAAGACACTAAAAACTTATGTGTATTCATTTCCAGAGTTGCTATCTCCCTGCTATGTAATCTGTAAATACTATGAAGAGCTGTGTTGGAGATGCAATTTGGCATCATGGGCTGGTGTATTACAGGTCACCAATTCAAACACTACCACCAGCTGTTACTTGTCACTCAGTATTTATCATTTCTGAAAGTGCCAAAATTTCTTATGTTTACAATATTTGTATATACAAGAATATTTGACATTTTTATAATGAGCCGCACTCTCTGCCCAGGAGTTCAGTTTTGTTGTCCCCATTCACTGATGTCCATAAGTCATATGCTTTAAGTACCAAGTATTGTACTTCACTAGTGATCCTGATTTTCGATCTGGACTTGATTGTTGTTACAGCATCACACTGATGGAGATGCCAGGTACTTCAGAACATCTACATCACCAATTAAGCAACATAAAAGCTATCATCTTTATGGAAAGGAAATGAAATATAAGCAGTACATTGTTCCCAAGGTTTATATATTTGGGAGACCAGTGTACTCCAAGCCAGCAGTAATCAGTTACTCATCAAGCAACCATAAATGTTTACCAGTGATGCTGGCCAGGACTTGACAAGATACCTGGAAGGATTTGACCAAACTGCCAAATACAGTGGGTGGGATGAGATGATGTCTTTGGAAAATGTGTATTTTAATTTGATGGCATACTCCAATAGTGGTTCAAAAACAACAAAGTGAAGCTCAAGAGCTGGAAGAAAATCCAAAGTAACTGAAGAAAACATTTGTTGAGATCAGCAGCAAGTCCTTTTAGTGAAAGAATAATTGAAGAACAGGGCTCGGGGTCATGGGGAAAAGATGTAATCTTACGTACAGAATGTTGTGGTCTTATGCCACATTGTGAACCTGAATATGAGGGAAGCTGAAAGAAAGCAGTCACAGGACACCTGCACCAAGCTCCTCTGGTAAAGGATGTCATAACAACCAAGGAATTAATCAATTTATGCCAGTGCATGAGGGAAATGCAACAGAAAAGATTCGGATGAAAGAAGTATGATGGACTCCCAAATGTGGTCCCTACAGCAGTTGTGGACAACCACCATGACCTCACCTCTCTCACAGACCAGGTAAAATCAAACAATGGAAATTCCAGTTAGGAATATCAACAAAGTAGGAAAAGACAGAGTGCTACATACTGTAGAGATGACGCATTAAGTTGGAGACAGGCACAATTAAATTATACTTACACATAAACTTTCAGCCACAGCTATAATCAGAAAAAGAGAAACACACCATTCATTCACACAAGCAAGCTCACCTCACACACACTTGACCACCAACTCTGGCAGCCCAGCCTGAGCTACTTTACAGTAAGTAGCAATCTATCTTTTCCTTCACTGTTCATACGCCACTTATGAAGCGAAGAGATACAGTAGTTAATGGTAGCCAGAACTGTCGGATGAAATAAGCAAAAGATATCAGCAATGAAAGTTGATCCCATACATCAAGAGATAATGGGGAATTTGAGGACCAACGTTAGTGAGTGGTACCCATTCTGTGTCAATTTTCAGATGCTTTCATACCCCGAGTGGAGGAAAGACAGACCAAATGTCCAGTGATAAAATACAGTATCAATACTGAGGATCATCTACCAACTCACCAGCACTTCTGTAGGGTGTTGCTGGTTGATCAATGGATAATCCAGGAGGAAGTGGAGAAGATGCTGCAAGATGACATCATTGAACCTTCAGAGATGTTGGTGCTCTTCTGTCATTCTTGTAAAGTAGGAGGATGATAAATTGTGTTTCTGCTTTGACTATTTTAAAAAAATAGCTGCTATCTGGATTTTTTCACAGACATCTGATGAACATCTCAACTGCCTGACATCCGTGTTGAACTGTGTTCAGACTGCATGCATCTGCCTGAATCCAAGTAAGTGTCTCTTTGTCACCTAAAAAACAAAAATCTTGGGGCACCTAGTGGATGGCAATGGAGATCCACCCATCCAGAGAAAAATAAGAACAGTTACAAATATTCTGACTCCTTGGCTCATTGGTGATAAGAGATGTTTTCTCTGAATGTGCATGCAGTACCATTGATTCATAAAAGCATTACGTACCAAGGCTCATCCCTTGCAAGACCTACTGCATCGAGATGCGAAATTTTTCTGGTATGAAGTGCAATAAAGATCTTTCCTTGTTCTTAAGGAGGCACTAACATCTTCTCCAGCCCTAGCTTTGTAAGACAAGAATATTGAGACAAAACTTCATACCAATGCTAGCAGCTATGGGATGGATGTAGTTCTAGTGCAAATTCAAGAAGGTACTGAAAAGTTGACAGCTTATACTTCCAGAGTACTCTCCAAATCTGAGATGATCTACTTCATAACGGAGAAAGAGTGCTTTGTGGTTTTTTGTGCCATCAACAGATTTCAGCCATAATTATGTGACACACTGCTCACAGTTGTGATATACCATCATTCTCTATGTTGGCTGATTAGCCTGAAGGATCCTGATGGACTGACTGATGAGACAGGCACTGAGGCTTCAGGAGCACAGTGATATGCAAATATGGACACAAACACCAGGATGCGAACTGCCGTTCAAGGAATGCTTTGGCAGAACACTGCAGTGTTGACACAAACTCAGTCATTGCTGCATTAAATGACATTTCTGCTAAACAGAGGGATGACCTAGCATTGCTGAAATCTATAGAGGTACTGAAGGAGGAGGAGACACCCAAAGGAGAATTCCAGTTAATAAATGAAACACTGTATAAGAGGAATTATGATCTGAGAGGGTTGAAATGGTTGCTCATCATACCAGCTTGTCTACAGTCAACTATCCTGAATATTTTCCATGACGCTCTAGCATCTGGGTTTCGGGAATTCATGAAGTCTCTGGAATTCATGAAGTCTCTACACAGAATTGGTCACAGATATCAATGGCCAGGTTTTTAATAATCCATTAGACAATGCCAGCAATGTAAGCATGTGCTGCAATGACTTCCGGGGCAACTAGTAACAAATCACCTGCAGCTATGCCATTTCACTGGATTGGGATCAACCTCTTATAGGTTCTTGAAGTTAACAAACATGACTCTCTAGATAACAGCCTACACTGACTACCACACCTGCTATGCAACCACCAAAGCTCTGCCAACTGCCAAAGCTCCATAATTATGAAGGTTCCATGTAGAAGCACAGCACTCCACATGATGATCTCTGATCATGGTAGGGTTTTTCAGCTGAGATTAGTATTACACATAACTTCATGTAGGAGTATCAGTCACAGGATGACAGCTGCCTAACACCTCCTGGACAAATGGCTTCACAGAACACTTTACGAAGAGGTTGGCAGATATGGTATCAATGTACACGCATGCCAAACAGACAGTGGGATACAATACTGCCCATTGTGACATTCACATACAACAAAATGAAGCAAAACAAAAGACTACAGGTTTCACAGTGACAAGGCCAAACTGACAATGGATACATTGCTTCCACTTCAACCAGGCAATGCTCAGGATGACTATGTAAAACACTTCATCACCAAGACAGCAAGAATGTGTGTGTGTGTGTGTGTGTGTGTGTGTGTGTGTCGGGGGGGGGGGGGGGGGGGAGGGAGTTTAATTTATACCTTCAACATAAAGATATTTGATGACCTTCTAAAATGCCAGAGCCAAGGTGTTTACATTATGACCCTTCATGATGACAATGAGATAAGTACTCCTCATTACCTTTGACAATGTTCTCAAATCATCTCTTCATTAATAGAAATTTAAACTCCTGTCTACCCTTTCTTTTGATGCAGCACATGTATATACACATTGTTGTTTTCATGAAAATTAAGCTTTTATGTTGCTTCTTTAACCACCCAAGAAGCTCTTACTTACAACTATTCACATGACCATCAGAATATGTATTATGGAGCTCAACATTCTTTCAATTTTTTACAGTGTTTCGGTGTGGGCAATAAATTTATACCAGATGCACTTCTTTTTATAGCAGCCACATTCACACAGCTTGAATATCACTGTAAATGCTGTGTTCTTCATTGGTACTATCCACTTCACAATAAACCATCAATAGACTCTGCCATCTGTTTTTCTTTCACCTATGCCTGACCAGTGAAAATATAGCTTCAGAAAACATGGTCTTTCAGGACAAAGCATTTAAGTGCATAGATCTTGAGAAACTACTTCTCCACATTGCTGTTTCCAAGGAAGAGAAATTAAAAGTACACACATCTGCAACAATCCAAATACTATCAGACAGGTGCAACAGTTTTTGAAAGTAAAATACCCAACTCCCCTAACAGTAGAACTGCTGTGTATCACTACATCAATGCATCAACAAACTTTCAATAGGAAATTGAAAAAGAATGTAGGAAAGTCATCGAAAAGGAAGAAAGTTTTGTTGTTAGGCAGTTCTCATGCCAGAGGTGTAGGCCAACTTCTGCAGGAGGAATTAGGACCAGAATACCAGGTCACAAATTTTTTCAAACCAAGTGCTAGTCTGGATCAGGTGACAGAGGATTTAGGTTCACTCTGTAAAGGATTTACCAGGGAAGACACCGTGGTTATTGTGGGAGGGCCAGGGAACAGCATCGACAGAGATCCTGGGTACAGTATAGAGTGTGACCTGGTAAAGATTGCGTCAGCATCGAGACACACCAATGTTGAATTTGTATCTGTCCTGAGACGCCATGACCGGCTTCATTTGAACTCTTCTGTTGGGAGAGTTAATTTGGAGTTGGAACGGCTGCTTGGATCGGGTGCGGGGGCTCATATTGGTGTGGTTCCTGTTGATTATCTCAGTAGGTGGGACTATACCAGGCACGGCCTACATCTCAACAGGAAAGGGAAGGGGAAACTGGCTGGGGTAATAGCAGGAAATTTAAGGGGGGGAGGCACTGCCACGAATGGTAAAATACCAATGGTTACAGGTGTTGGAGCAGCACCTTTTTTAGGATAGGTAAGACAGAAAGATGTCAAGTTCTACGAGAGGTCAGGATTGAAACAAATCTTCAGTTTAGGAAAGAAATTAAACAGCACAATTCTAGCACATTGGATCACCAATCACAGCTATCAATTATAAATTTTCACCAATCACCAGAAATTTTATCTCCACCAAGTTGTATCTCAGTCCTAGGTAATTCCATTGATGAATTACAGTCACCCAACCCAGTTGACATAATCTGCCTCTCTGAACACCATGTGACCACTGGTATAGGAACTAGGCCTAAGCACAATGAGAAACTCAGACAGGAGAGTACTGCAAATGTTAGAATAAGGAAAGGTTCTCATAAAAGTATAATTAAAAATAATGTAAGTATATTTCATCAAAATATTGGGAGTTTAAAGAATAAAGTAGATGAGCTTCTGGTTTGTTTAGAAGATTTAGAAGCTGAGAATGAAATAGATATACTATGCCTGTCTGAGCATCACATTGTTACTGATATGGATAAGGTAAATGTAAGTGGTTATAAGCTCTCCGCACATGTAATGACAGAAAATATGGAGAAAGGAGGAGTTGCCATATATGTCAAAAGTTATCATTGTGCAAAAAGTATAGAAACAAAAAAGTTTTGTGTAGATAAACATATAGAAGCATGTGCCTGTGAGCTTAAATTAAATAAAGGCACATTTATAATTGTAACTGTATATAGGTCCCCATCAGGAAATTTTCATCTATTTCTGAAAAATTTGGACTCCTTGTTGTGCTATCTGTCAGACAGGGGGAAGCAAATTATTATTTGTGGGGACTTCAATGTAGATTCTCTGAAAGAGGGTAATAGGAAAAATGACCTTGAAGTATTACTCGGTTCTTTCAGTTTGACACCCGTTATTGATTTTCCTACTCGGGTGGTAAAGGATAGCAGCTCACTGATAGATAACTTGTTTATAGACCAAGATAAGTTTAACCAGATAAATGCTCAGCCTGTTGAGAACGGTCTTTCTGATCATGGTGCACAGCTAGTTACAATATATGACATAGCTCCATTCAGCAATACTAAACAGTCCTCCAAAGTAGTACGTTCAGTCAACGATTTAACAATTGCAAATTTCAGGGAAAGCCTACAGCAGTTAGACTGGGATGAGGTGTACCGTGAACCTGATGCCAATTTAAAATATAATTTATTTCATGACATTTTTGTAAATGCATTTGAAAACTGCTTCCCCAAGAAAATAGTTAAATATACTCGTAAGAAACCTTGTAACAAACCATGGCTTACTAAGGGTATAAAAATATCTTGTAACCGGAAAATGGAAATGTATCTGACAGCAAGAAAGAGTAGTGACCCAGAAACTATCAAAAATTATAAAAACTACTGTGTTATATTAAGAAAAGTTATTAAAAAATCCAGGAGTATGTGTATCACGTCTGAAATCAGCAACTCTCATAATAAAATTAAAACAATTTGGAATATTATTAAAAGAGAAACAGGTCAACCAAGAGCAGAGGAAGACAGTATTACCATCAAATTGAATGAAAACTTTACGAACAAAAAGTCAGAAGTTGAAAATATTTTTAATAATCATTTTCTAAATGTTGTGGATATAGTAGGATCCAGGTGTTCATTAGAAGATGCTAGGCTGTTAATGGAAGAGGCCATACCTATGCAATTTGATACAATTGAAATCTCACCCACTTCTCCCTCTGAAATTAGGAAAATAATAAACTTGCTTAAAAGCAAAAACTCACATGGAATTGATGGCATTTCCAGCAAAATACTAAAAGCTTGTTCTCAACAGATAAGTAAGATTCTCAGCCACCTGTGTAATAGCTCTCTGGAACAGGGCATTTTCCCTGATAGACTGAAATATGCTATTGTTATACCTTTGCATAAAAAGGGGGATAGATCTGATGTCAACAATTACCGTCCAATCTCCCTTCTAACAGCTTTATCCAAAATTTTTGAGAAAGTAATGTATTCAAGAGTAGCTTCACATATCTGTAAAAATGAAGTACTAACAAAATGTCAGTTTGGTTTCCAGAAAGGTTTTTCAACAGAAAATGCCATATATGCTTTCACCAGTCAAATTTTGAATGATATGAATAACCGAACACCTCCCATTGGGATTTTTTGTGATCTCTCAAAGGCTTTTGATTGTGTAAATCATGAAATTCTGCTAGACAAGCTCAAGTATTGTGGCATGAGTGGGACAGTGCACAAATGGTTTAATTCGTACCTAACTGGAAGAGTGCAGAAAGTTGAAATAAGTAGTTCTCGTAACATGCAAAGATCAGCACATTCCTCAAACTGGGGAACTATCAAGAATGGGGTTCCACAAGGGTCAGTCTTGGGTCCTTTGTTGTTCTTATTATATATTAATGACTTGCCATTCTATATTCATGAAGAGGCAAAGTTAGTTCTCTTTGCTGATGATACAAGTATAGTAATCACACCTGGGAAACAAGAATTAAATGATGAAATTGTCAATACTGTCTTTCAGAAAATTACTAAGTGGTTCCTTGTAAACGGACTCTCACTGAATTTTGATAAGACACAGTACATACAGTTCCATACAGTGAATGGTATGACGCCATTAATAAATATAGACCTTAATCAGAAGCATATAGCTAAGGTAGAATATTCCAAATTTTTAGGTATGTCCATTGATGAGAGATTAAATTGGAAGAAACACATTGATGATCTGCTGAAACGTTTGAGTTCAGCTACTTATGCAATAAGGGTCATTGCAAATTTTGGTGATAAACATCTTAGTAAATTAGCTTACTACGCCTATTTTCACTCATTGCTTTCATATGGCATCATATTTTGGGGTAATTCATCACTGAGGAATAAAGTATTTATTGCACAGAAGCGTGTAATCAGAATAATAGCTGGAGTCCACCCAAGATCATCCTGCAGACATTTATTTAAGGATCTAGGGATATTCACAGTAGCTTCTCAGTATATATACTCACTTATGAAATTTGTTATTAACAACCAAACCCAATTCAAAAGTAATAGCAGTGTGCATAACTACAATACTAGAAGAAAGGACGATCTTCACTATTCAAGATTAAATCTAACTTTGGCACAGAAAGGGGTGAATTATACTGGCACTAAAGTCTTTGGTCACTTACCAAATAGTATCAAAAGTCTGACAGATAACCAACAAGTATTTAAGAAGAAATTAAAAGAATTTCTGAATGACAACTCCTTCTACTCCATAGAGGAATTTTTAGATATAAATTAAGAAAAAAAAATATTAAAAAAATAAAAATAAAAAAACACAAAAAAATAAAGTTGTTATATTAACTTAAGTATGTTGTTAAATTAACCTAATTATGTCATGTATTGGAAAATTCGACTCGTTCCACATCATTATGAAATATCGTATTCATGATCCATGGAACTAGTATTAATCTAATCTAATCTAATCTAATCTAATCTAATCATCGCATGGCCTTCCACAACTGAGATACTTTGTTTGAGACCATTTTTATGTGAGCATCTTCGTTCACGCTGTTGGTAATAAAACTTTATATGAAATTTCTACAAAAATTTCCTGTTACCTGTAGTTCTGTCTCTCGTCATAAATCTAGCTGATATTTTAATTCACAAGGTATGACAAACTTAAATCTTATAGACACTACATCTTGCAGTTACTACAGATCAAATGTCATACATTAGTCACTATGTATTCCTCCAACCTATAAAACAGAAACACACACACACACACACACACACACACAGAGAGAGAGAGAGAGAGAGAGAGAGAGAGAGAGAGAGAAATAGTAGTTCCATGGAATCTATTTCAGTTTATCAATTTTGCATTGGCAAAATCATAAAATCGTAGATACAACCAAAGAACACTTATAAACAGCTCAAATCTGCAGTGTGAAATAGCATCTAGTGTGACAGTAAGAATATGGAAACTGCTCTTGGAATATTTCATTATCCTATAATTCAATCTCCACTCTCACTTTGTCATATCTGAGCACAAACGCTTTTGTTACTCCTCCTCTTCTACCTTCTATCTATCTCTAGTTCATTATCTTTCCTGTGTGTGGTGAAACATAGAGTGTATACCACTACATAATCTTGGCATTATAGCACTGTGACAGAGACAGATTTATACAAGGCCGAAAAAGAAAAAGAAAAATAATAATAATAATACTGCGTTACTTTCAGACACATTTTTGATGCCTATTACAACTCACTGATGTGTGAAATATGCAAAACTGTGACATAAGTTATGATGGACATTAATAATTTGAGAGACTCTTAATGAATAATCACTGATTCATTTTTGTTACAAGAGCAAACAACTTAACAATTGTGAATTAAATTAAAAAATTTGATTATAATTTTTTCTAGATCTGGACTAATAAATTCCACTTTATTCTACAAGACAGTTAACACACACACACACACACACACACACACACACACACACACACAATGGCCATCACCTTTCTACAACCGTGACAGTTAATCATGCAGTCTTGTCAAGTACTATCTAATCTAGCAATTGGTCCAATAAGGCACACAATGCATCACTATTTTTCTTTAATCTACTGCTCACAAAATGCAAAACTAACTTTAATCCAGCACAAACCAATGTCATAATTTCTATACTCGATCTACTGTTTCTATAAGGGAATAAATACAGCTCCTCCTCTGTTTAAAACAGAAATACCTCAATTGTATTAAAGAAATGTGAGAAGATAATATCTTGCCTATTAAGGGTATGTTCATGTTGTTTGCAGGGTAGATCTCTTTATCACTAAGATTCTCTTCAGGTTCTATTACAACTTGTCCATGTGAATCAATCCTCATTTGCCTGTGTCCTGAAGACTGCTGATGATGCCTCATATGTGGTGGTACTGCAGAGCCATAGCGTTCTCTTTGACGACGGTCTCTATCTGCTTTCGCACTTTCCAGTGCAGCAGACTCCTGTTAAGAGAATATATTCCTATTAACTACAATTTCAAGCAACATAGTAAAATCATAACAATACTCCAATGAACAAAAAGCAGATTTTTTTAAAAAAAAGATTAACTGATATGTAATGGAATATAGTAAAATTCTTGTGGAATCTATACTAACAATAAAGCTGTTGAACCGACATTTCTGTTTTTTGAACACACTAATCTCCAAAACTACTCAGTGAACTTTGATGGGATTTTCACAGATAAATCAAATGTAGCTTGGAGCAACATACAGGCCTTACTCCATCAAAATTAGAACACACAAAATAAGTTTTATCTAAGGTCAGTATGCTCAGCTCAGTAGTTCATGTGCTTCCTCATCATGGCATAGTATGCCAAAGAATCAATAGATGGAGCTCTCAGTTTCACTGTACAACAAAGAACCAATAGATGGCACAGATAGTTTTTTTTTTTTACTCAGGGAAATGTGTAATTTTGGAAGTTTATTTCAGAGACAGAATTAAGAGCCACAATCCTTTCTGTACAAATACAAACCAACAGCAAATTTACTTGACTAGGACATATGGATTTACTGATTTCACTTTGTGTATTAAAAGCTTAGCATCATTGCTTTGCTTCTTTCAATGGGTTTTATTTGTATTCTTTGCTAGGAAAAACAAATTTACAAAGTTTGCTTTGTGTTTTGGGTGACTACTCATTACATTTTAATTTTGTTTTATTTACAAATAAATATTCCTAGAAAATTGGTTGAGTCTTTCTGAATACACCAGAATGGCTAAAGGACTGAGGACTATGCAGTTTCAAGAAACCAATGAAGATTGTGAGGCAAGTCTTGCAGCAGCTCGAGGACATCAGGCTTTAATTTGTTCATTGGAATATCTTTCCAAAAGTGAGGTATAATGTAACAGATCAAGAGCATCAAGTATTATCTTGCTTCTCAGAACCCTTCACTCACAGAAGCTTGAAGTTACTTCTCGCCAGTGTAATGTAACAGAAGTGGAAATTTTGATGGGAAGTGGCACATGTGAACAAGTTTTTATACCCCAAAACTTGCTTATTCCTAACAATTTACACTTTCACTCTAAATATGTACAATTTCTGGTGAACTTATGTTATGTCATGACCATAAACACAGCACATGCCAGACACTGCTTGTTATGGGCATTGGCCTTTGTGTCAGTTGCTTTTCACATGTCCAGATCTATGTGGCTCTTTCTCATGTTAGTGAAGCAAACAAGCTTTTCACTCATTTCATCAATAGTACTACTTCGAATGTTGTACACAAAGAAGGTTTTTTAAGTCAAAAATAAATTTCATGTGTACAAAGTCTCAGGTACAACTATAAATAAATACTTGGTCAATGTCCGGTTTCTCAGCTAGTTTTGAGATGTAGTATGTTTGAGAACAGTGCACAAAATCACATAAACAGTATTTTTCTCCAACTAGTTTTTATGTATACCTCCCCTGAATTCCATAATATAATATTCCTTTTCATCATAATCAACAGCCAACTGCCATACATTGATTTATGAAATGCTTCTTCTAAATTTTTTCATACATTATGTTCTTGAGCTATGTACACCCATGACATCCCCACATGTTTTTAATGTCGTCCGCCCATCACCCTTCATGTCATTTTATTAGGACTCTGAACCCAATAAAAAAACATTCTCAGTCAATTTACTATCTATTAACTAGTTACATGGCATGGTTACATCTATTTTATTCTCATTAGTCATAACTTCATCCCTCATTTTAGTCTGTCTGTTTTCATGAGTCTCCTGGAAGTTTCCAATATGCTTCCATTGCTCACTGAGTAGTTTTCAAATTAAAAGCCCTTGTCTCACACACAAATGTCAAAAACTGTAAACTTTCCATATCAGATACACTTAGTTCTTAGAACTCAGTTCAATTTATTAAAAGCACTGTCATAATTTTCTTCCTCTTTCAGTTTATATCTTGTGTTGTCCTTCTATTCATTGTCTTCGATTACAGTGAATCCAGATACTTAACAATCAGTTCTCAAGTGTGACTGAAGAATTGTGTTTATGCAAATAAATTTGTTTGTAAACAGGAGTTGCATTACACTTCTCTGATCAGCCACTGCAAAATAGTACCACAGGTATTACCAAAAATAAACAAAGATGCAACATACAAGCTGCTATCCAAAGTTTTCAAGGCTGGTGCTGCCATCTGTTGAAAACCTTACCTTTGGACTAATGGTCACCATCACCCTCAAAGTAGTTCCCATTCACATCTACACACTGGTCCCAGCACTTCTGCCACTGATTGAACATTTTCTGGAAGTCCTGTTCTTTGAAGATGTTTATCATCCCCAGCAATGCTCCTTGAATCCTCTCTAGAGTGTTGAACTAACGGCATTTCAACTTGAGTTTCAGTTTTGGGAACAGTGCGAAGTTGCAATGTGCCAAATCTGGTGACTATGGTGGGTGGGGTACAACCAACTTGCTGTTTTTTGCCAAACAAAGGTCCTGGTGAGCAAGGATGTGTGACAGGTTGTGCTGTCACGATGCAGCAGCCAGTTCCCTTATTGCCAAAGCTCAGGCCGCCATCACATACGTTTTCACGGAGCCATTGCAAAACATCACAGCATTAAGCAGAAGTCACTGTTTGGCTATGAGGGACAATTTCTTTGAGCACAATTCCCTTGGTATCAAAGAAAATGATAATCATGCTCTTCAATTTTTTCTTCACTTGTCTTGCTTTTCTGGGCCATGGAGAGCCCAGGCTCTTGCACTGGGACGACTGTTGCTTTGTCTCTGAGTCATAACCATAAATACCGCTCTCGTCACTGGTGATAATCCATGACGAGAAGGTTGGACCATCAGATGCAGTATGAAGAAGGTTCGTGCACACTTCAACATGCTGTGCATTTTGATCAGCAGTCAAGATCTTTGGCACAAATTTTGCGGCGACACGATGCATGCCTAGTTCATCAGTCAGTGTTCGTTGACATGTCCTATAAGCAATACCCACTTCATCCACAAGGTGTTGAATGGTTTGACGCTGATCTGCACACACCAACTGTTGAAGTTTGGCAACAATGTCTGGTATTTTGCAGCTAATGGGCATTCCAGCATAAGCATCATCTTAAACGTCTGTACCGCCGGCCCTGAACTGAGCATGCCACTCAAACACAAGCATACGGCTCATGCTCTGTCCCCCAAATACTTGTTGAATCATAGCAAGAATCTCTGTAACACTTTTCCTGAGATTCACAAAGAATTTGATACACATGTCCTCTTCTGTTCACGAATCCATTGTAAAATCGCCACACACAAAACATAGAGTATTACGGAAATCACTGTGGACACGTAACATGTCCTCCTGGGTGAAAGCCACTAGGTACACTGACTCATCAGATATGCAGCTCTCACCACCTAGTGGTGCAAAGATCTACTACTCCTATTTTCCACATGGCTGCACCAGTCCTGAAAATTTTGGATTCCACCTCATAAAGGGATACAGGTCATGTGACTTCTGTGGTCTTGTGCAGTTCATTAATATTTTCCCAAGGGCAATGAGTTTTTGAAAAACATATATTACCAGTTGTCCATATGCACTTGTTGTAAATGTATTTTGTGAGAAATATGCAGATGCTACAGTGGCAGACAGGTCAATAATAATGAGATTAATTTCCCACTTCTGAGAATGCAGATCAGTTGCAGACAAAAAGAGAACTGGGAGACAGCCCTTTTGATGGATACTAAACTATCTAAACTGAGAAGTGGTATGCAAATCATTGTCTGGAATATATATGAGGCAACAGGTAAAATTTAATGCGCTTTTAAGTAAAATTCTCTCCACATTTAACAGATGTTTCCCAAGTAAAACCATAAAATATAGTCCTAGTGGAAATCTTGGATACCAAAAGATGTTAATGTATTGTGTAGTTCAAAGAGAGAATCCAAAAATTGGTCAGGATAAGCACAGATATGCAACTACTTTAAAATTAGAGGAGGTTCTGTTGTTTATTGACTAGCATTACAAGAAAATATAAAAGCTTGTACACCATGCACGAGAAAAATCATTCTGAGAACCAAACCAAAACAAAAGAACCCAGATGGGGAATGGCTAAGTCTATTTCATTTATTTATTTATCCATCTGTAGACAATCAGGATTGCATAAATGTTGTCAACATAAGTATATACAATAGGAACACAAATTTATAATTATCACAATCAGAATTCATGAATATTGTAACATAAAGATACATTGTTAAACCACTTAATAACACAGTTGATAATTTTTACATATATATCTATATATTTACATCATTCCAAGTAATCCCTGACAGTATAAAAACACTTTTCCAAGAGATAATTTTTTAGCGATTTCCTGAAGTTATCTATTTCACTTATGCCTATGATCCCTTGTGGAAGATTGTTGCACCATTTAATTCCATTATATAACATGGTATTTTGAGTTTTTCATATTTTTATCCAATAGAAGTGTAAGTGTTGTCTGTGTCTGGTTTCATGTGCATGTATGGAACTGTTTATCAGGAACTGGTCAATGTGTTTTTTTTTTATGTATAATACTGTCTACAAAATGTATTCACATAGAACTTTCAATAGACCCAAAGATTTGAATAACTCCTTGCAATGGGATCTATTGCCACTTTTTGTTTTAATTCGTACGGCCCTTTTTTGCAACTTATATATTTTTTCCTGTTCTGCTCTGTTGATCCTCAGAAGGATATGCCAGAATTAATTATAGAGTGGACATAGGCAAAATATGCAGTTCTAGAACATGAGCTACTACACACTGAATTTATTATCCTAAGTGCATAGCATGCTGAAGCTATACCACAGTGTGCTCAGTCCAATTTAGTTGAGAGCCAACATGCATGTCTAAAAATATTGTTGATGTGTTTGTCATTAACTTTTAGCTTGGTACTGCTCGGTTTTTTTGTTTAAGTGGACACTACTTTTTATTATATTTATAAATGATCTTCCTCTCTCTACGGAATATTGTAGATTCACCATTTTCGCGGATGACACTACACTACTTATTGATAATTCGGAAGATAAGCTTGAGGTAACGGCAAATAAGATTTTAAATGAAACGGTGAACTGGTTCAACATTAATGGTCTTATTTTAAATTACTGTAAAACAAACTACATTCAGTTCCACAAAACATCCAAAGATGAGGAAATATTTGTAAAGGTAGGTGAGCAGACAATGAACAGGGTAGATTCCTCAAAATACCTAGGCTTGCATATTGATAGCAAACTGAATTGGTCCAGCCACATCGTGGATCTGTGCAAAAGACTAAGTTCAGCAACATATGCATTGCGCATTGTTTCTTCTTATAGAAATATGGAAACCATGAAGTCAGCATATTATGGTTACTTTCATGCAATTATGGCATTTGGAATTATATTTTGGGGAAATCAGCCACTGGCTAAAAAAGTACTGTGTGTACAAAAAAGAGCCATAAGGATCATGTGTGGAGTCAATCCTAGAGCCACATGCAGGAATCTTTTTAAGAAGCTTGAAATACTTACATCCACTGCGCAATATATATTCTCATTGATGTGCTTCATAAGGAAAGAAAAATCCATCTTTAAGCTGAATAGTGCATATCACAGTCACAATACTAGAAGGAAACATGATATCCACTATGAACAGCCAAATCTAAGTATGGTGCAGAAAGGAGTCCATTTCAGTGGCTGTAAGATTTTTAATGCCCTCCCTTCAAGAATTAAGTGTTTGATAGATGATGATCTCCTGTTCAAAAAAACCTTAAGGCAGTTCCTATTGCAAGGATCATTTTATACATTAGAAGAGTTCCTGAACTACAGTGTTTAACATCTCTTGTATTGTGAAATGCCCAAATTTGTGTTTGTAATACCGAATATTTTTATTGTGAACATATATTTTGCAATATTTATTTCTTTGTAACACTTATTATTTTGTAATCTTTATCTCTCTCTAAAATGTATTTTTGTAGTGGGACCTAAGTTACTGTTCACTGTTTTTTGTTTTGTAATCTCTATCTATATCTAAAATGTATTTTTTTGTAGTGGGACCTAAGTTACTGTTTACTGTTTTTGTTTTGTTTTATGTATTACCATAAATTCTGGCCAAAAGCTTGTAAAATTGACACGTTCCATATCCTGTGATACTGTCACAACATGGATCACCGGAACAAGAGATAAATAAATAAATAAATAAAAATAAATACTAATACTGATTTTTTTTCATTTAGGGTTAATTTATTAGTCTCTATCCACTGGCATACATGCTTAAGTGTTTCCTCAGCTTTTTTATTGGGTGCACCTGGTGACTCAGCTTTGATTACGTTGTTACTGTCTATCAGGAAACAAGATGGCTTAGTGATTAAAGATAATGACAAAATGGTCAATGACTGTAAACATACAACAAGGTTCTTTAACACTTTAACAAGCACTTTCTAAATGTAAGTGAGCAACACTGCATGGATAGCTTAAGTTTGCAGTAAATGAGGCTGTTACTATCAAAAGCTTTCAATCAATCTGAGAACCTTCAACTTCTTCCACACAAATCAAAAAATTAGTCAACTCTTTAAAAGCAAATATTTTCTTTGGGGTTGATAATATTTCATGAAAAACATTGAAAATATGTTTTTCTGATATAGCTGCTGTACACAGCCATGTGTTTAATGCATCACTTTGGCAAGGTACCTTTTCAGGCAGATTAATATACACCAGTAATGGACTTCTCTTTAATAAGGTAGTACTGACAGATAATAATAATTGTGAAGTGCTGCACTATTAACTTCCTTCTAAAAAGTTTTGGAAAATGTAATGAATTTAAGAATGGTTGAGCATATCTGTGAATATAAGATTCTGAATTCATCACAAGCTGGATTCCAGCAGGGCCTCTCCATTCAACATGCCAACTATCATTTCACTTACTCTGCATTAAGGAGTCTGAATGAGTAGATTTCACCTTGTTGGGTTTTTCTGAAATGTCTATGAGGTTTGAGTGTACAAGTCCAAACATTCTTCAGACAAATGTAAAGTTTATGGCTTTCAAGGTACAATGAGCAAGTGGTTCACTTCATATTTAACTGAAACGAATCAAACTGCCATGTTAGATACAAACGGTCATATTAGATACATCACGGAGCTCTCATGGTGAGTCTTCATCAGAATGGGGAAAAATTACTACTGGCATTCTGCACAGTTCAATGACCTCTCACATTACTTTCGTAAATCAGAAATAATGTTCTCAGATGATAATGCAAACATTATAATCAAATCTAATAGAGCTGCAACGATAGAAGGAGCAATAAACAAAATATTCAAAACTGTTGTTATTGGTTCTCAGTAAATGGCCTATCACTTAAATCAGAAAAAAACCTTAGTTCATTCAGTTCTACACACAGAAAAATATATCAGCATCAAAAACAATACAGCATCGTGAACTAAAAGTCTGAGGCATTAGCCCATGACCAGACTATTGGTGTGACTGCAGGTAGAGTGAGCCATTCTTCACCACAGCACTACAAGGGGGAGGGTTATGAATGAACCCATCACATGGGCTGCCTTACACCCCTGGGAATATACGGAATAGGGAAAAAGGAATACATTAATTGTTACATTCCATCCTGGATTTTCCACTGTTTGAAATACATAGAACAGATAGATCAAAATCACTTAGGGATACACCCTGATAGAACTTGAATTGGAAATCACATATTACAGATCTTCTCAACTGCTTGAGATTAGCATCATTTGCTCTGAATGTAACTGCTGATATTAAAGATGAATGCAATAGAAAATTAGCTTACTCTGAGTACTTCCACTCACCAATGACATATTGAATAATTTTCTGGGGCAGCTCCACGTATGAAGTATTCATTGCAGAGAAATACGCTGTACAGTTAATGTCTGGTTTCCACTCTCAAAGGTGATGTAGGCATTGCTTAAAAATTAGGCAGAAACAACATCTCCACAGCACATTTAACTCTCTTATGAAATTTGTTACAAGAATTTTGGCACAATTTTAAACTAATATTAGCATCCACAAATATATCCCTAGGAACAAAAACACTCCACATAATTGCCTACTCTTGCACAGAAAGTAGTAAAGTATGCAGCCATATAAATATTTTACCGACACCTTTGTGAATTAAAGGTGCTGGCACATTTTCATATTTTTTTCACAACTTGGAAATGATTCATTGTGATGTATTTATTTCGGTGTCAAATTATTCCTTTGCTAGGAAAAAATCTGATGTTTCTTAAATGTAGCGGTCGCTGTTAACAATTTTCATGATAGAATGTGAAGATTATATGCTCGGACTACACAGTACAATTATATATACACTTATGATATACTAAAGGGAAGATATATCTGCTGTACTGCTTGGAGACAGGGAAAAGCTGCTATAATCATACATTATGTAATATGAAGAATGCTACTGTTGATTACAATTTTTTTTGGATAAAATGTATTGATATAAATAACATGTGATACATTTAATTTTATTCGATAATGTTCTAGTAATTGTATTAGTTCACCACCATAATTTTCTTTGTCATGTATTATGGCCTTAGACCTGTTGCAAACTTCAAACTTGCATCTTCCTATTTTCTCTTTGACATGTCCACTCTACAGAAGCTTGAAGCGTTATACATGTAGATCAACCCTGGTAAATTTACAGCAATCATCTGTTCTACACGACCTGTCCAATTTTGGTGATAGTCTAAGATTTTGTCATGTAATGGTTATAATAGAGGGAAACATTCCACGTAGGAAAAATATATCTAAAAACAAAGATGATGTGACTTACCAAATGAAAGTGCTGGCAGGTCGACAGACACACAAACAAACACAAACATACACACAAAATTCAAGCTTTCGCAACAAACTGTTGCCTCATCAGGAAAGAGGGAAGGAGAGGGAAAGACGAAAGGATGTGGGTTTTAAGGGAGAGGGTAAGGAGTCATTCCAATCCCGGGAGCGGAAAGACTTACCTTAGGGGGAAAAAAGGACGGGTATACACTCGCACACACACACATATCCATCCACACATATACAGACACACATATACATATACAGGGTGTCTGTATATGTGTGGATGGATATGTGTGTGTGTGCGAGTGTATACCCGTCCTTTTTTCCCCCTAAGGTAAGTCTTTCCGCTCCCGGGATTGGAATGACTCCTTACCCTCTCCCTTAAAACCCACATCCTTTTGTCTTTCCCTCTCCTTCCCTCTTTCCTGATGAGGCAACAGTTTGTTGCGAAAGCTTGAATTTTGTGTGTATGTTTGTGTTTGTTTGTGTGTCTGTCGACCTGCCAGCACTTTCATTTGGTAAGTCACATCATCTTGGTTTTTAGGTATATTTTGTCATGTAAGCTGTAAATATTAAGTGTTTGTTGAATGCCTTCATTTCTTTTCTTGCCCCTGTTTGTCAAGCCGGCAACTGATTGAAACAATTGACCTTCAGAGGCTTGGACTCTACTTCTGACCTTGCTGCTGAGACTGACACTTTAGCCTCATATAAACCTGGTTGTATCACACAGTCTTTTGGAATTTTACCATTGTTTCCTTTTGGTCTATATTTCTTAGTGTTATATTTATTGCACAACAAATCTGTTAAAACTTTTCAGCTTCCTTTCCAGCATAAAGTTCTTCAAAAGATGTGAGTGTGCAACTATGGAAAGTAAATTAGCAGATCTGATTAATTAATAACCAGCAGCAGCCTTGACATAGATCACAACATAACATAGATAACGATTTAATTTGCTGGGAATTTTCGAAACAGCGAAGAGAAAGTTAAGAAAACTAATTTCATGCCACTGTTGATTGTGAGATGCCCTTCTCACATTCCATTTTCCTTCATATTTCAATAAAATGCACATTAGTTTCAGACACCAAAATCAACTCTTCACTGATTTCCCAAAATTAAAATACAGTATTGCAGAGACTCATAAGAATATTGTAGAATTTAAAGAATGATCACAAGTGATCCAAAGCCACTATTTGCTCCACATTATTCTACTGTGAAACCTCCACATTATTCTGAAGTGGAACATTCCTCCCCTCCCTCTTTATTCACTTTTCAGATAAGTTTGGCACTAAAATTTCCATAATTTCACTGTCCAGTTCTCCTCCCAATAAAATGTATTGTATGCATACTGCTACCACAGCTTACTACATCTTCACTGTTATCACAAAAGAAAGTGAGTAAACAGCAGCATGTGCAGATGCAATTCTAATGAATTATACCAAAAAGATAATTCATGTGAATTAACAGTAAAATTACAAGGATGCAGAATCTCTGGCAAGAACTTACATTAAGGCAGTAAAATTAAAAGTGCTGTCAGTAATTACGTAATTCACTACTTACTCCAGTCCCACCAATACAAGTAAATCTCACAATATTACAGTTAGAGTAATATATGAAGCAAATGGACATTGTTTGTCAACTAACATGTGTTCACCACGTGGCTTTTTATATTACAATGGACTCCACTATACTGGCTGGTTGCAAGTATGGCCACAGAAGAACTGTCTAACTTGGTAACATCAAGTAACCAGTCACTGAGTAGAGTCTATAGTATGTCTCAAGTGATCTAAATTCGTGCTACATTGTATGGACCATTTGGACCCTCCCATCAACCAAGTGTTTCCGGATCTCTGAAAAAGGGAATCTCTTCTCCAACATTTTCTCACATTGGTTGAGACCCATATATTTTTATTTTGTTAGTACAATTTTGTTACTTACTCAATGATTTGCTCTATTTCTTTTTACTTTTATATCTTCATATACTTATCAATCAGAACTTTATGACCACCTACCCAACAGATGGTACATCCACCTTTGGCATGGACAACAGTGCCATGCATCATGGTATAGAAAAAATAAGGCCTCAGTAGGTTGCCAGGTGACGATGCTATCGCCTGGATGGGTTTATATCAATATATGTGTCTCAATCAATGTGAGAAAATGTTGGAGAACAATGTTTTGGCTGATATTAGTTATTAATTGTGTTATTCATTCCATTTATCATTTCTCTTCTTCTTAATTCATCTTCACTTTTCACTTTGCCCTCTTATGAGCCCTTGACTGAAGCCAGTACAGTGCTTAATAATGTAGTATCTTTGACTTCTTACACTCTACTACACCTCTTGCTACACTTTTGTCACCACTTCACCACTTGTCCTCACAGCAGGTGGGTTCATCTCAACATGAGGTTTGAGTGACACTACATCTCTCGCTTCACTTTTGTCACCACTTTTCCTCAAACCAGGTGGGTTCGTCTCAATGTGAGGTTTGAGTGACCTATTACATTCTTCTCAGTTTTCTGAAATTTAGTTTGTTCATCTTTACTCCCCAACAAAGGTACTCATAGGTTTCTAAGGCTAGGTAATAGTTTCATGTAGTTTTACTTGTGTCTATCAGTAGAACTTAAAGGAAACTAATACCCAGCCATACAGTCACCTTCTAATTCTGATGGATAATTCATTTAATGACACTAGAAAGTTCTGCATTAATTTATGAATTTTACGTAGTTCACCCTAATTTTATATCATACAGTCCCATTTCTTGTATTACTGTGCATAAATCAACCTGTCATCCACAAACCATGGACCACTCCTTGTTGGGCGGCTTTTCTGCAGATTGCAGTACCATAGGTGGAGATGAGGCCAGATTAAGATATGGGTATTGATAAGAAGTAGCAAACTATTCAGTAGCAGCAGGAGAAACAGTCTGGATGATCGTGGCCCTACAACATTAGTCAACATGGCCTTGCTACATCAGTACTGCAAACAGCTGAAAGCAAAGGAAACTGCAGCCATTATATTCCCCAGATACATTCAACTCTACTGTATGGTTTAATGTTCACAAGACATTCTTGCTTTACGGGTTAGAGTGTTGAATATTATATCCCTAAAATGGGTTGGTACGATAGAGAATTTAAAAAGAAAAATGGATAGGTTGAAGTCACACATAATTGGAATTAGTAAAGAATGGTGGCATGACAAGTAGGATTTTTGGATAGGTGAGTAAAGAGCATAGGCGTCCGCAGAAAAATTATCGAATAATTTGCAATATTCTAAAACTTCCAATTTTTTTTATAACTGGCTGTGTGAGCTTGAAATAAGTGTCATTATGGAGGAACTAATTTTAACAGGAAATACACAATGCTCAATATGTTTCTAAAGAAATATTACTTTTAATCCTAATAGCTAAGTAATTTTGAAGTAATGAAGAGTCCTGGAGGTACATAAATAATTTAAGGAGTAAAGGTAGTAACTCACTGAAAAGTAAAGGCACATTGTAGCTCAAACTGGGTGAGAGCTTGTGAAGTTGGAGTGGGCAAAGGGAGAAAGGAAGCAGTGGAACACGAGGGAGGATAGTGAAAGGGTAGCTAATGGCTGGGAGGGAGTGGTAGACTGTGCATGAGTTATGAATATGGGTCTACAGTGGACAAATCCTGATGCAGGCAAGACGAGTTGTGTGCAGCACACAGTGACATGAAGAGTGGATTGTGAAGGGGAGATTTAAGAGAGGGAGAAGGAGGCTTAAAGGAATAGGATATAGATGCAGTATGAGAGAAGTCTGAATAATGGGGCAGGGAAGGAGATGTGTGTAAGACAGGGGCTAGTGCGAAAGACAAAAAGAAACACACAGTGCTTATTCAACTCTGACACCAAGATTTCAATTGATTACAAAACTTCGCAATTGATGATGTTAATGAATGTGTTGCATTGAATTCATCTCCTATTTTTGTAATGTTGACTGGAGTAACTGAAGATAAACAAATGTTTTTTTTTTAAAGTTGTGTTTTGGGTTTTGTGTAATGTGAAACCAAGGCTTAGCTGGTTCTACTAGATGCATATGGGAAGCACTCAAAACATCACTCAAATTACCTGGTAGAACTGAGGATTGATAGATGACACGAAAAAGATCAAAAAAAGGCAACTCATCATGTATTATCATGAAATAGTGGAGAGTGTGTCACATATACAATAAGTGAGTTGAGGTGGCAATCATTATAACAAAGGCTTTTTGATTGTGCTGAGATCTTTTCATGAAATTTCAATCAATAACTTTCTCCTCCAAATGCCACAATATTTTGTTGGCTCCCAGATACATATGGAGAAATGAGCATTGTAATAAAATAAGAGAAATCAGAACTTGCATGGGAAGTTGTAGGTGTTCATTTTTCCCAGGTGCTGTACTTGAATTTAACATTGGAGAAACAGTCTGAAAGTGGTTCTGAAGACTGTGTGCAAAGTCTTAAGTGTGAACTGCAGAGTGTTCATGCAGATGTAGATATACACCTACACTGATCAACCAGAACAGTATGACCACTTTCCTACTATCAATATAAATCCATTTAGGTGATAGCAGTGACACCTGGAAGGGAATGACTGCTAGTCAGACACATGTACAGTGCATGCAGTAGCAGGCCATGTGAAGTCAATGTGTAGAATGGGGGAGGCACACCATCTAGCTGAGTTTGACTAAGGGCAGACTGTGATGCCTGGAGGCTTGGCATGAGTATTTCAGAAACTGCACATTTGTTGGATATTCCAGGAATGCTGCAGTGAGTGTCTTCAACACGTGGCAAAAGCAAGGTGAAATCACGTCCAGTTTGGTGTTTGGTGACCACCCTTCATCACAGACGTCAAACATCATAGGCTAGGAATGCTGGTAAAAAAGTACAGGTGGTGAACTGTGGCAGAATTAATGTCACAGTTTAATGATGGGCAGAGTACAATTGTGTCTGAACACACAGTGCACTGAACACTCCAAATGATGGGCCTCCACAATTGGTGACACACGCATGTTCCAATGTTAACACCACAACATCAGCAACTACAACTGAAATGGGTACATTACCATTGGCACTGGACTTTGGCGCAGTGGTAGAGTGTTGCATGGTATGATGAATACCGATTACCTTCTTCATCATGCTGATGGAAGGATGCAGATCCATCATCTTACAGGAGAACAGCTCCTTGACACCAGTACCGCGGGACATACACAAGCTGTTGGCAGCTCCATTACACTCTGAGGAACATTCACGAGGGCATCCACGGGTCCAGTGGAGCTCGTACAAGGCATTATGATGGCCAAGTTTGTGAAAAGTGTGGCTATTTATTTAGTAGCAAACTAGAGAGAACTTGCAGAGAATTCCAGGGATCTTCACTGCAGTTGGATTGACAGGGAGGTGGCAAGGAAAGATCTGGACCACCAAAAAACTACTCTGAGAAGAGAGGCAAAAAGATAATTCTACTTTCATCTGGTGGTGTATTGGGGTTGGCAAAATATTGCCCTGTTATATTTGCCCAATAGTGCTGATATAAGACCCACCACAAATCTTACTAAATAAACAACAGCAGTAAAAGAAAGAAAAATACACCCCACTTTCTGAAGGCTAGGTATGACTGATAATAGAACATGTGCATGAAGAATGCACAGGTGCATAAATTGTGTATGCGCAAATGATTTGCATATCATAGATGGTGCCATATTATACGCCCCTGCCAAAAAATCGCAGTGCGGCTCTCCTGCATGTGCGCTGTATGCTGCATTCACTAATAGTGCAGCCAGACATTACTCATCTAAGACCGTACTAAACCAATGTTATGACAGGTCTGTTATCAAAAAATCTTGATTTTCACGTTGTGATTTAATAGCAACCAGTGCAGGGTTCCAGGCTGTGCTCAGTTGAAATCCCACATCTTTGTTGATGAGATTATCAGCTGTGTGGATATGTATTGCTTCCTTAATGATGGAATCCCAGAAAGGTGATGCCGGGGATAAAACTTCTATATTTTGATAAATCATATGATGTTCTGTATTCAGACAGTGTTCCACAATTGCCAACTTTTGTGGTTGGTGAAAGTGTTTATGATGCTTGAAGGAAAGCAGATGGAACCTTGGGACACAGCGTCTACTGCATGCCAATGCATACAGCAGCCACCATACTGCACAATGTGGTAGTGCATTATGTACATTAGTTCATAAAGCACATATGGTATCTGATTCTGAAAGCCTGTGTAGTGAAATGCAACATTTGAAGACAGTGTTCCGACAAAACGGTTATTCTGAGAGACAGATACGTACTGCATTCAGGCCCAGGTGAGTTCAATCTATGCAGCAAAATGAAGATACAAAAACACCCACCACTTTGGCCATTTTGCTGTATTTTGGTGCCACATCATCAAGAATCGGAAGAGTCCTCAGAAGAAATGGCATTAAGTGTGTCTTTCAACCATCTGCAAAACTGAGAAACCTGTTAGGTTTGGTTAAGGATGATCTTGGCCTGAGGAAATGTGGTGTGTACAAGAGTCCTTGTGAATGTGGGTCAACATATATAGGCCAGACATGTTGCAGTACAAGAATGCTGCGATGGACATCAGAATCCTAAGCACCTTCGCCAACTGGAAAAGTTGGCAATTGTGGAACACTGTCTGAATACAGGACATCGCACAATTTATGAAAAGATGGAATTCTTATTCCCAGAATCATCATTCTGGGAGTGCATCATTAAGGAAGAAATACATATTCGTACAGCTGATACTCTCATCAACAGGGATGTGGGATTTCGACTGAGCACAGCCTGGAACCCTGCACTAGCTGCTGTTGAATCACAATGCAAAAATCAAGATTTTTCGATAACAGACCCATCATAACATTGGTCTAGTATGGTCCTTGGTGAGTAACATCTGGCCACACTGTTAGTAAACGCAGCATGCAGCGCACGCGCAACAGAGCCACTCTGCAATTTTTGACAGGGCATTTGAATATGGCACCATTTATCTGCAAATCATCTGCACATGCGAGATTTCCGCACCTGCCCATTCTTCCCATGAATGTTCTAGAAATGGGGCATCGATATGTGGACACCATCAGTTGTACCTAGCCACCAGCAAGGTTGAACCACCTGAAGATGTCGTACAGTTGCTCCGAGGAAATATTGTGGAATTTGCACACTGTGATCTGGTGGCAAACCCATGAAAATTAATTACAAAATTTAAATTGCCATCATAATTTACTAAATAAGAGGTAGAATCTCACATTAGTTGTTTCATAAAATAAGACAAAAATTATGGTTAGAAACTGTATATACATCGGAGGCAGCATAAATTGTCCTGAATATATTCATCCAGCATTTGAGAATACAAATACTTAGGAATTTAAAAGAAACTTTACTTGTAATTTAAAACCCTTTTGCAACCTTTTGTCAGGAATCCCTCCACAAAATAATTAAAGGAAAATGTTCATGATTTACTACATTTTTGCTATCCATGCAGTAAGTTACAGCATTCAGCATGCCATTTTAATTTATTACTTCTTTACTACTATTTCAATTTTCAAAACATTTTGCAGACAGTGCCAACATGCACCACTGAATGAACCTGCAAAATTACATCATTATATGACACATAGTTTCGAGCATAGTTTATGATATCACAAACACAGAGTCATGTGAAAAACTAGATTTTGCTTAAAAAGGAGCACAAATTACTCAGAAAATATCCATCCAGTGTTTGATAATGACAGCACTTGCTGTTTCCAACAAACTTACACAATTTCAAACCTTTTTAAATTTTTTCTTGCTTACATGCTTAAAGTCAAATATTTATCATATTATTTTATTTGTGAAGTAATCAGACATTTGAAGCTGTTTTATACATATGAGTTCAATTCTTTAAGGAATTTGGGATGGAGAATTTACTAGATGTTACTGTTCAGTAAAACTTAAAATCCACCTTGACTGCATGAAACCACAGAAACCACCGCTACACCAAAAAGCTGGAATAATTTCCCATGAACAGTGTGATAGTCAAACAAACCTGTGTTGAATAGTGATTGTTAAAGGCATAGTGTTTAATGTTGTGCTCAGCAATGGTGAATCTGTGGTGTAGTAGAATTGCAGATATTCATTTCTAGATGTCCATGAGAATTCTCCAGTGAATAAAAAGTCTGTCCCCAGAATCTAGAGGGGGCAAATGCCCCTCTTTCTGCCACTTTCACTTCCTGCTGATGCCTATGGTACAGGGTACTAACACACAATCAAACGAAGGCATCATAGGAGTAAGAGCAATAGTGGATAAGAAAATAAGAATGTGGTAGAACAGCCAAAAATGTCACAATGAACATATACAAAAAGGCATTCCTGCCAGAGTAGTACAAGGTCACATATCTGCTAGCTCTGTAGATGATGAAGAGATTGTTAAATAAGGTATGATGTAATAAAATAAATCATTCAAGCTGCTAAGGAAGATGAAAATTTAATTGTTATTGGGGACTGGAATTATATAGAAAGGTAAATAAGAAAATGAAAAAAAAAAAAAATAGTAGAACATGGGTTGGTAGAATTTTGCAGAGGGCATAATTTAATCATTGTAATAACTCATTTTAAAAATTGTAAAAGCATGCTACATTTCTGTGGAAGTGACCTGGAGAACTGGAAGGTTTCACACAAATTATATGATGCTCATAAAGAGATATCAAAATCAGATTCTAAACTGCAAAAACATTTCCAGGAGCAGATATGGACTCTGATAATAATTTATTGCTTATGAAGCACTGATTAAAACTCTAGCTACTTTTGGAAGGTAGGAAAAAATAGATAGGACCTGGATATGCTGAAATAACTGATGCTGCAGAGAGTTTCAAAGAGAGCACATCAGAAAATTAGTGCACAGCTTTGGGAGATGAAATAGCAAAGGCAGCAGAGGATCAAATAGACAAAAAGACATCTGGTAGAAATCCTCAGATAATAGACAAGATATGAATGTAATATATCAAAGATGAGGATATAAAAATGAACTAAAGGAGACAGGCAAAGGAGAATACAGATGTCTAAAAAAATGAGATTCACAGGACATGGAAAAGGCAAAACTGGAATGGCTATAGGACAAATGTAAAGCTGTACAACCATGCATGACTAGGGAAAAGATAAATGCCATACACATTAAAGTTAATCAATTTCTGGACAAAAGAGAAAGAGCTGTATAAATTTAAAGTGCTGAGGTGGCGGGCCAGTACTAAGAAAAGAAGAGAAGCCTGAGAGGTATTGGGAATACACATAAGAACTACTCTAAGGAAAGAAACAAACTTGAGGATAATTTTATCGAATGGGAAGAGGAAGCAGATGAAGATGAGATAGGAGATATGAGACAGCAAGAAGAAACTGACAGAGCACTGAAATACCAAAATTGAAACAAGGTAACTGGAATAGATGAGATCCCATCAGAATTACTGAGATCCCTGGAAGAACTATTCCAACTGGTAAGCACAATATATTGACAGTGAGATAATCTCACACTTCACAAAGAATGTAATAATTTCAATTCCAAAGAAGGCATGAGCAGACAGATGTGAATAATACTCACCCATCAGTGTAGTTGTGGGGACAACTGGGGCAATACTGTTACACCAATCGCATCACTTGTATTTGAATCTTAATTTAATGCTGTCCTATCTTGCTATGTCTCATGTGAATTTTTTTTTTTTTTTTTTTTTTTTTTTTTTTTTTGGGAGCTGTTTACATGTTCAAAAATCAAGTTTTCCAATATAATTAATTCCCTTATTCTGAAAGATTATTTCATATTCCTGTATTTTCTACGTGTACTTATACTGGCACATTAAAATGTAATGGGTCGACATATTTTTTAACCTTATGTGGACAGAAGATGGCAAAGCAGTTCTACTACGAGTATGACATGCAATCTATGTAACTAAAAATGTAAATGTTTGTTGTTCAAATCTCAAAAAGTTCTTCACTGATTACTTTGAAATTTTGACATATCACTGCGAACAAATATATGTGTGTTTATTTTATATATAGAAACACACACACATTATGCTAACATATGTTTGGATGGACATGGGCTTTGTATTTTTAAATATATGAAATATATAAATATATATACAATAGGGAAACATCATAAGCAAAAATCCTGAAAAATTCTTAACCAATTTACTTCAAATTTTTACTGGACACTGCAGTAAATATTCATCTGGACATAAGCTTCATCTGGACATAAGCTGTATATATTTCTTAACAATAATGTACAGGCTTTCTGTTAAAACCAACTGTGAGAAAGAAATTTTGGGTGAATATGTTTGGTTTTGTGCTCTTCCTCGAAATCAGTTTTAACTGTCATAGTATGGCATTTAAACCATTACAAACATTGTTTCTCCCATACATATTCTTTCTCATATATCAAAAATTGTATACACAGCAATGTGCCATTTTGTTTTGTTCCTCACAGTTGGTTTTCACAGAAAACAGTAAAGTTGTATTTAAAGCTTATCAGCTTATGATTAGAAAACTCCTATGGAATCTGAATTTGGAATAACAGCGACCAAAATTCAAGATAAGATAGAGAGGGAGAAGTACATGGATACAGAAAAGGAGGGGGAGGATATAGACATAGAGATGAGGATAGAGGAGATGGATAAAGAGAGAGGGGTGAGGAGGAGATGGAGAAAGGGGGATGGCGAGGAGGAGGAGGAGGAGGAGGAGGAGGAAGAGGAGGAGATGGGCAGAGAGAGGTGGAAGGAGATAATGGACAGACGCAGATGAGATGAAGGACAAAGAGAGAGGGAAGGAAGAAGAGATGGACAAAAAGAGTGGGGGATGAAGGCTAGGACATACATCAAATTCAAATTTCAAGTTGTATAGGTTAATTTATGTATTTTGTAAGTGCCATTTCAAGTTTTTTGTTTTGTTGTTGCAGGATGCATTTGTCTTGTGTTATTTTTGGTAGTGGTGGGAGCATCTGCTATTGCTCACACACACACACAGACAGACACACACACACACACACACACACACACACACACACACACACACACACACACACACATTGCTAGATAAACAAAATATACATACCAAGCAAGGGCAAGAGAACACACACACAAAAATGTTTAATTTTTACATGCTTCCACAGCCAGTGGCTCCTTATTCTGGCAGAAGAATTGAAGGAGAAAGAAGAGGGGTGAAGGAAATGGACTGGAGAAATATAGGCAGAGGGTTGCACTTCAGAAAAGTCACCCAGAACCTGGGCTAGGGGAGGCTTACTGGACTCTTTCTCAATCTTCTCATCCCCCCTTATCTCTCTATCCATTTCCACTTTTCCCTTCTCTATGCCCATTTCCTCCTCCCTTTTCTGCATCCATCTACTTCTTTCCTTCTCATCCTGTCTGGTAAGTCTCCTGTGATGCTGAGTTCTGAGTGACTTTTTTGAACTGCAGTCCTTTCTCTAAACCTCCAGTCCATTTCCTTCACTCCTCTTCCTTCCCCTCTAAAAGCATGTTAAACATTTTTGTTTGTGTGTTCTCCTGCGGCTGCTTGGAGAGTAGATTTTTTATCTATCCATTTACTTTACATTGTCAATAATTGATTATTTTCATTGTTGTATAACCCCCCCCCCCCCCAAGATTTCTGTGTGTGTGTGTGTGTGTGTGTGTGTGTGTGTGTGTGTGTGTGTGTGTGTGGTGAGTACAATTTTTGATTTACTATGGCACATTGGTACACGATCTAGGGTGGGGATACTTTCTCATTTGTGAAATTATTTTGTAGTGTCTAGGGGGGGGGGGGGGTGTCAATCTTTCTCTACAATACGTTTTATTAGTTTAAATAGCATCTGTTTGCTGATGTTTGTCTTGTTATTTATTATGTGTTTCTTTTCTATTATTCCTTTCTGAATTTGAAAGTTCTCTTGTAAGTTTAGTAGATGTTTCTTTTTGCTGAATCTGATTATTTTCATGTCCTTTTCTGTTTGTGGTAGAGTGGTGGTTTTCTTGTCAGAAGTGTCCTGCAAATGATGAATGGCTAGTGCCATATTTCTATCCTCGATTGTGTTCCTTATACTTTTTTTCAAAACTGTTCTGCATCTGTTCTAAGAACAAGCATTTCAGCTGTTATCCTGAGGTCTGTAAATTGCAGAATTTTTGGTACATGTCAGTGTGATCATCTTTTTTTCAAAAGTTTCTGTATAGAGTTATTGCTTTGAAATAAGGTATAAAGAACACACAAGAGCAGGGAAACATGGTACACATCATCATCATCTTGGACAGTTTCCAGCCACTGGCTGGGTCTGTCGGGAACACAAGCCTCTCCATCGTGTTCTGTCTTTCCACCATTCCCCCTCTTCCACCTTCGTCCAGTTCTCTCCTCTTCTCATCACACATTCCTTTACTCCCTTCACCCATCTATCTCTTGGTCTTCCTCTGGGCCTCTTCCCCTCCAGTTGCAGATCAAACATCCTCTTTGGAATTCTTCCCTCATCCATTCTCTTCATGTGTCCATACCACTGCAGTCTTGATTTTTCTATCCTGTCCTGTACTGGTTCCTCCTTTAGTCTTTCCCTCACATACAAATTTCGCAATCTGTCTCGTCTTGTTACACCCAACCTGCTCCTCTGGAACTTCATTTCACTAGCCTGTATTCTACTTTTGTTGCTTTTGTGCACTACCCATGTCTCACTTCCGTATGTCAATATGGGGACAAAGTAGGTTCGGTATATAATTCCCTTGGATTTCTGTGGCACCTCCTTGCTCCAAATAAGCCCCCTAATGCATTTGTAGAACTGCCCTGCTTTTCTGCACCTTTCATTTATTTCCATTGCGTTTCCCCCCTTACTTTCAATCACGCTTCCCAGGTACTTGAAGTTCTCTACCACTTGTAGTTTTTCCCCTCCACAAGTTATATCCACATTTGGCCTATTCTTCTTCCTTGTTGTGACGATTATTTCACTTTTCTTTGCAGAGAAATGCATTCCATACTGTGCTGCCGTTGCCTCCCATGCATCTAACTGCTCTTGCACCTCCTTCACGCAATTTCCCCATAACATCAGGTCATCGGCAAAGAGCATTGCTTTCATTTTATGATCTCCAATTGCATCTGATACTTGCTGTAGGATTTCATCCATAACAATAATAAACAATAAAGGCGAAAGTGCACTTCCCTGTCGCAGCCCATTTTCCAGCTTGAACCATGCAGTACGTTCCCTCCCCACTTTCACACAACTCTCACTTCCCTCATACATTTTTCTGACTTTTCGTGTTATCTCTTCATCTATCCCTTTTGCGTTCAGCACATCCCAGAGCTTGTCCCTACAGATACTGTCATACGCCTTCTCAATATCCAAAAAGGCCATGATTAAGTCCTTCCCGTACTCATAGTGCCTTTCCTGCAGTTGCCTTACCGCAAATATGAGGTCCGTTGTTGATCTTCCCGGTCTGAAACCGTACTGCTCCTCTTGCAGTCTACTTTCAATACTGCTTCTTATTCTCTTCTCCAGCATCTTTTCATAGATTTTTCCACAGTGGCATAGCAGGGCGATTCCTCTGTAGTTCTCACATCTCCTTTTATCCCCTTTCTTGAAGATCGGGACTATGATTCCTTTCTTCCAATCCTCAGGAATTCTGTTCTTCTTCCACACCACCCTCAGCACTCTGTATAGCCACTGGGTTCCTACTTCTCCTGCTGCTCGTATCATATCCACTGTTACTTCGTCCCAACCTGGTGCCTTGCCCCCTTTCATCCTCTTTATGGCTTCTTCCACTTCATTCCAAGTTAGATCATCAATTTCCCCACTATTATAATCATCTGCTGCCTTAGGCTCTCCATCGCTGTTAGTTACCCGCTTGGCGGCATTCAACAGATCTTCAAAGTACTCCTTCCAAATCTTTTTGAGCTCATGCATTTCCTCCACAACTCTTCCATTATTATCCATGATCCTCAGGCACTCGCTTCTGTCATTCCTCTTATTTCTTACCATGGTGTAAAGTACTTTTTTGTTCCCTTCACTGTCCTCTTCTAACATTCTTGTCCATTTTTCCATCCACTTCTTCTTCTCCGCCCTTACTATGGTCTGTGCCGCTTTCTTGCTTTCCTTATATTTTACCCTAGCTTCCTCTGTTCGGGTCTGGAACCATTCTCTGAAGGCTTTGTTCTTTCGAAGTACTGCCTCTTTACATATGTTGTTCCACCATGGGGTTTCCCTACTTCTCCTCTTTGTGCTAGTTCTTCCGCACACAGTCTCAGCTGCCTCAACTAGAGCCCTCTTGAAATCGCCCCATTCTTCTTCCACTGTTCTCTGATCCTCCTTTGGCAGCTTCTTCCTGATCAGTGTCTGGTACTGGGTCCTCCGTTCATCCTCTTTCAGCATCCATGTCTTCAACCTTTTCTCCTGTATATCTGTTGCCCTCCTATTTTTTTTCTCTCTCAGGGTGGCTACCAACAGCCGAAGGTCACCGTTAACAAAATCACCACCCTACCACAATAGAAAAAGGCCTGAAAATAGTCAGATTCAGCAACAAGAAACATCTCCTGAGCCTGCAAGAGAAATTCCAAATTCAAACAGAAATAACAGAAAAGAATCATGTACTAAATGACAAGACAAACATCAGCAACCAGATGTTATTTACATTAATAAAACATATTGTAAAGAAAGAACAGCCCCTCTACACACCACAAAATAATATCATTAACTGTCCCCAACCTATTTCACCCTTTACTGTACCACAGTACAGCAATAATTTACACACACAGTAGTTTCAACATGTTAGCTTCCTGCTCTCTCTCTCTCTCTCTCTCTCTCTCTCTCTCACATACACACCCACGCATGCACGCAGGCACATGAGGACAATCACCCGCACCACCACTATAACCACTTACAAAAATAAAAATTGTATATACATGTTACAGTGAAACACAGAAATCTGGCAAATGTCGACTTTCATCAGTGAATGTCAACACCCACTGGAGAGGTCCGAATGTACAAAAATGTAATGAGATATTTGATCTTTCACCGACGTATTTGGTATCTGTTGACATTCACCGGTGAAAGTCGACATTCTCCAATTTCGATCATTCACGGTAAAACACACACACACACACACACACACACACACACACACACACACACAGTAGTCAGAAAATATAAATAGTCAAAGAGCAATAACAGACACTCCCACAACTACCAAAATGAACAAAAGATTAAGACCACCCACAACAGCAAAACAAAACACATGAAGTACAAGATGACTGTGGTTCTTCTCATCAAAAACATGAATATATTTAATGCAGTGAAAATGCTGTGTGTTAAAACCCAACACATACATGCGGAAGAACATGAAGACATCCTGCAATAGCGAAACAAAACACTTGGAATAGCACAATGACTGTGCTTCTTCTCAACACAAACAGGAAGATATTTAATGCAATGAAAGTGCTGTGTCTTAAAACCCAACACACACATGTGGAAGAACAGGAAGAAAGAAGCAAACAAAAAAATTATGAGTAATGATAAGAATTAAAACTGTTTGTAGTAGTAAGTAAAGCATTCAACCTCTTCATGATCCTAGTAAACAAACCTGTAAGAGAAATAAACAATGTTATTGCAGTGATCATTGAGGTTGCTTTAGAATAAAGTATAAGATGTATGGTCTTAATAAGACTTTCATTTCAGTTGCAAAAGATGGTAACTAACCTATACAACTTGTGTATCTGCAGCTGTGGAAACAAAGAGGCTGAAAAACAAAGAAGACGACATGTAAATAAAATTCAGCTTACCGACTCAGTGTAGTGTGACACTTCCAACTTCATTTAACAGTTGGCAGCTAATTAATAAACTGACTGTAAAGCTCAATCAGAAACCCTTAGACACATATCACTTCCATCATCACATACAGATGAGGACCTAGCAGTAAAGAAGAAGGTGCCGGTAGGCCAGTGCAGTGCTACATCAGTCTCAGTAGTAAAGCAATTTTATAATAACTTGTCGTGTGAAAAATGTAAAAAAAGTGGTGAAATGCATCCTGTGTGTCAAGTGCAACTTCTGGTTACATGACAGGTATGCGAACATAAATTACGACATTTGTTGGACCTGTGGTGATTATCCCCCACATGAACCATGGACCTTGCTGTTGGTGGGGAGGCTTGTGTGCCTCAAGGATACAGATAGCCATACTGTAGGTGCAACCACAATGGAGGTGTATCTGGTGAGAGGCCAGACAAATGGGTGGTTCCTGAAGAGGGGCAACAGCCTTTTCAGTAGTTGCAGGGGCAACAGTCTGGATGATTGACTGATCTGGCCTTGTAACACTAACCAAAACAGCCTTTCTGTGCTGGTACTGTGAACGGCTGAAAGCAAGGGAAACTACAGCTGTAATTTTTCCCAAGGGCATACAGCTTTACTGTATGGTTAAATGATGATGGGGTCCTCTTGGGTAAAATATTCCGGAGGTAAAATAGTCCCCCATTCAGATCTCCAGGTGGGAACTACTCAGGAGGACATTGCTGTCAGGAAAAAGAAAATTGGCGTTCTATGGGTCAGAGTTTGGAATGTCAGATCCCTTAATCGGGTAGGTAGGTTAGAAAATTTTAAAAGGGAAATGGATAGGTTAAAGTTAGATATAGTGGAAATTAGTGGAGTTCGGTGACAGGAGGAACAAGACTTCTGGTCAGGTGAATACACAGTTATAAATACAAAATGAAATAGGCGTAATGCAGGAGTAGGTTTAATAATGAATAAAACAAAATAGGAATGTGGGTACACTACTACAACCAGCATAGTGAACGCATTATTGTGGCCAAGACAGATACGAAGCACATGCCTACCACAGTAGTACAACTTTATATGCCGACTAGCTTCACAGGTGAGGAAGAGATTGATGAAATGTGTGATGAGATAAAAGAAACTATTCAGATAGTGAAGGGAGATGAAAATTTAATAGTCATTGGTGACTGGAATTTGATAGTAGGAAAAGGAAGAGAAGGAAAAGTAGTAGGTGAATATGGAATGGGGGTAAGGAATGAAAAAGGAAGCCGTCTGGTAGAATTTTGGAGAGAGCGTAACTTAATCATAGCTAATACTTGGTTCATGAATCATAAAAGAAGGCTTTATACATAGAAGAAGCCTGAAGATACTGACAGGTTTCAGATAGATTATATAATGGTAAGACAGAGATTTAGGAACCAGGTTTTAAATTGTAAGACATTTCCAGGGGCAGATGTGGACTCTGACCACAATCTATTGGTTATGAACTGTAGAAACTGCAAAAAGGTGGGAATTTAAGGAGATGGGACCTAGATAAATTTACAGAATCAGACATTGTAGAAAGTTTCAGGGAGAGCATTAGGGGACGATTGACAAGAATGGGGGAAAGAGATACAGAAGAAGAAGAAGAAGAATGGGTAGCTTTGAGAGATGAAATAGTGAAGGCAGCAGAGGATCAAGTAGGTAAAAAGATGAGGGCTAGTAGAAATCCTTGAGTAACAGAAGAGATACTGAATTTAATTGATGAAAGGAGAAAATACAAAAATCCAGTACATGAAGCAGGCAAAAAGGACTACAAACGTCTCAAAAATGTGATCCACAAGAAGTGCAAAATGGCTAAGCAGGGATGGCTAGAGGACAAATGTAAGGATGTAGAGGCGTCTATCACTAGGGGGTAAGATAGAAATTGCCTACAGGAAAACTAAAGAGACCTTTGGAGAAAAGAGAACCACTTGCATGAATATGAAGAGCTCAGATAGAAACCAAGTTCTAAGCAAAGAAGGGAAAGCAGAAAGGTGGATGGACTATATAGAGCGTCTATACAAGGTCAATGTTCTTGAGGACAATATTATGGAAATGGAAGAGGATGTAGATGAAGCTGAAATGGGACATATGATACTGCGTGAAGAGTTTGACAGAGCACCGAAAGACCTAAGTCGAAACAAGTCCCCGGGAGTAGACAACATTCCATGAGAACCACTGATAGCCTTGGGAGAACCTGCTCAGACAAAACTCTATCATCTGGTGAGCAAGATGTATGAGACAGGCAAAATACCCTCAGACTTCAAGAAGAATATAATAATTCCAATCCCCAAGAAAGAAGAGGTTGACAGATGTGAAAATTACCGAACTACTAGTTTAATCGGCCATGGCTGCAAAATACCAACACGAATTCCTTACAGATGAATGGAAAAACTGGTAGAAACCGACCTCAGGGAAGATCAATTTGGAATCCGCAGAAATGTTGGAACACTTGAGGCAATACTGTCCCTACAACTTATCTTAGCATTTGTAGACTTAGAGAAAGCTTTTGGCAATGTTGACTGGAATACTCTCTTTCAGATTCTGAAGGTGGCAGGGGTAAAATACTGGGAGCGAAAGGCTATTTACAATTTGTACAGAAAACAGATGGCAGTTATAAGAGTCGAGGGGCATGAAAGGGAAGCAGTGGTTGGGAAGGGAGCGAGACAGGGTTATAGCCTATCCACAATGTTATTCTATCTGTATATTGAGCAAGCAGTGAAGGAAACAAAAGAAAAATTTGGAGTAGAAATTTAAATCCATGGAGCAGAAATAAAAAATTTGAGGTTTGCTGATGACTTTCTAATTATGTCAGAGAAAGCAAAGGACCTGGAAGAGCAGCTGAACTGATTGGACAGTGTCTTGAAAGGAGGATACAAGACGAACCTCAACAAAAGCAAAACAAGGATAATGGAATGTAGTCGAATTAAATCGGGTGATATTGAGGGTATTAGATTAGGAAATGAGATGCTTAAAGTAGTAAATCAGTTTTGCTATTTGGGGAGCAAAATAACTGATGATGGTTGAAGTAGAGAGGATATAAAATGTAGACTGGCAATGGCAAGGAAGGCATTTCTGAAAAAGAGAAATTTGTTAACATCAAGTATAGATTTAAGTGTCAGGAAGTCTTTTCTGAAAGTATTTGTATGGACTGTAGCCATGTATGGAAGTGAAACATGGACAACAAATAGTTTAGACAAAAAGAGAGTAGAAGCTTTTGAAATGTGGTGCTACAGAAGAATGCTGAAGATTAGATGGGTAGATCACATAACTACTGAGGAGGTATTGAATAGAATTGGGGAGAAGACAAATTTGGGGCACAACTGGATTAGAAGAAGGGATCGGTTAGTAGGACATATTCTGAGGCATCAAGGGATCACCAATTTAGTACTGGAAGGCAGCGTGGAAGGTAAAAATCGTAGAGGGAGATGAAACAGATGAATACCGTAAACAGATTCAAAAGGATGTAGGTTGCAGCAGGTACTGGGAGATGACGAAGCTTGCACAAAATAGAGTAGCATGGAGAGCTGCATCAAACCATTCTGTGGGCTGAAGACCAAAACAACAACGTGGTGATTGTGTGCGTGATGAACGTGAAGATCTTCTCAGTGTTGTACACACAAAAAACGAAATTATCAAGTTATTAAATAGTGATATTGAAACCCTCAAGAAAGAAATAGAGTTCCTGAAACAAGAAATCATAAAGTTTTAAATGTAAAATGTTTGTGGTCTAGTGAATATAGAGAAACAGCTGTGGAAAATAGCCACAAAAACGGTTGTATTGATATTGTTAAACGTGATGTGGAAACCAAATAAAGTGTTATTTACAACAAAATAAATATGATATTGAACTCAGAATATGTCAAAACTACTAATAAATTTATGTAGACTCCAGTAGAGTCCAAATACAGAACACAAATCCATCAAGAAAGTGAAAAACAAAAACAAAGCACTAGAAACGACACACCAGTTACATTGAATAAGTTTTCAGCACTAGATTCAGTCTGGGAAACAATGACTAATGTAAGCGGAAGCAAGTCTAACGAATCCTCCGATAAAGACTGAAACAGAAAAATTCTAATGGCTGGAAGCACAAAAAAGTTATTAGTGTATGTGGACAGCCACAGAAAAAACCTTTCAGCTCCCCTTGATGAAGCTTTACACAATGAAAATTCTGTATTCACATAAGTTAAATCTGGAGCTACATTAAGTGCTGTAGTCAAGAATTTATCAGAAACAAACAATCTGAAAAAAGATGACAATGTTATAGTCACTGGTGGCACCAACGATATTTAGAAAAATGAGAGCAAGTCACCACTCACAGTCTATGGAAAGTTATTGCCAAAACTGTACGACATAAATGTTACCCTAATAAACCTACCTGTGCGACATGATTTCCCTCAGTGGTCATGTGTTAATAGAGAAATTGAGCACTATAATTTAGACCTGCAGAAACTATGTAAAAGACTAAATCTTGTGCACTTACTAGACATAAGCAAACTGAAATGTGAAGAATGTACAAGGCAAAGACTTCACTCAAACAGAAATGGAAAGCTCAAGTTAGTGGACCAGATAACGGAACTTTGTAACGACCTGCATAAAACCATGGACCCAAGCATCTTACCATGTCACAAAGTGTTGTAAAATATTGGTGCCCTTTAGGATAATGCATCTAAATGTGCAGTATCTTAGGAATAAACTCAATTTGATGCAAGTATTTGTGGATGAGAATTCACCACACCTGTTAGTAATTACAGAAAATGGACTAAAAGACAATGAAATTGAGTGTTACAAATTAGACGGTTACGTGTTAGCAGATAGTTACCTGAGGCAATAATGCAAAGGGAGTGGGGTGGTAATATTTGTAAATGAAGATCTTCCATTTAAGAAAATCTCATTTTTGAACAATACTGCAAAGAAGGAACAATTGAAATGGCTGGTGTTGAGGTCCAAATAAACATTCATTCAAGCAGGTTACCTCAACATAAAGTTATTGGTATGTACCGCCCACCAAATACAGATGTGTTGTACCATCTTGAAAAACTTAACAGGGCAATTAGATAAACAGTCCCCACTGACCGTAGCATAGTTGGAGACTTAAATATTGATGCAAACTCCTGTAGTATAACCTATCTGAAAATGACACATATATTAAACTCACATAATCTTACAAATATAGTGAACTGTGACACTAGAGTAACAGAGTCAAGCTCCACTAAGATAGATTATGTAATAGCCAACAAAAATGTAAAAGACAGTGTTAACTTTCAAAGAGTTGATTTTTGTTACTCAGATCACTATTTTCAGGTGTTAGAATGTTTAAGGCTTTTATCTCTTGTTTTGGCCAACCAGCCCCTATTATAAGCTGGCACACCAAATGATGTCATGGATGATACAGAGCTTGAATTTATGGAGGTGAATCAACAGGAAATATTTAACACAATACAAAAGCTAAAGGACAAGCACTCATCTGGATGGGACGGTATCTCAAGTGTTGTGTTGAAGACATGTGACAATGAAATAACTGAACCCCATACCTATCTTATCAACTGTAGTATTAATGAAAACATATACCAAAATGCCTAAAAATAAGTGTAATTCAGCCAATCAATAAGAAGGGAAGTAAAGAAGAAGTTTCAAATTATAGACCAATATCACTAACCTGCCTTCAGTAAGATATTTGAAACAGTTATCCTATCACAACTCACAACATTTTTCTCAAGACACAAAATGCTTGAATATTCCTTGACCTGAGCAAAGCTTTTGATGTAGTAAACCATGAGCTTCTCTTAAAAAAACTGTGGGCGTACACTATCAGTGATGCATGAATGTAACTTCTATCCACCTAGCTAGTGAATTGGAAAAAAGTTTACAAAACTTACACATCAAATTGACAATAAGATCTTAACTTTAATATCCACAAGTGAAACAGTGACACAGGGAGTCCCTCAAGGCTCAATTCTTGGACCTTTCCTCTTTTTACCATATATTAATGACTTACACCCCATTAACTCGCACATTGTAAATTATGCTGATGACATCTCAGTGTTATTTCATGGTAAAGATTGTGAGGAACTCAAATTTCAGCAAGTAACTGGATACTAGAATTAAGTTCACATTTACATGCACAAGGATTAAAGGTCAATGTAAATAAATCCCTGATGCTAATATTTACAACTGGTATCTCACACCACTCATGCATAAATGAAGTATGTGGCATAGTGGTAGAGGAAACTAACGACTGTAAAATTCTAGGGGTCCATCTGGACTCAAACCTCCAGTGGATTAATGCTGTTTGTAGAAAAGTCAGCAATGGGCTGTATCTTCTCAGTCAACTGTACAAAAATAGTGTCCACCCACATGTTTAAAACTGAGTATTATGGGACAATCTATCCCCAACTTAGCTACTGTATAGAAATACAGGGTTGTGCTGCAGAAATTCACTTTAACAGAGTACTATTGCTACAAGAATGAGGGTTAAGGATTATACATGGACTAGGATATAAAGACACTTGCAATGATGTTTTCGGACAACATAATTACTTCACCACACACTCTTTGTATCTTTATAAATGAATTACTTATTTTGTCTCACAGAAAACTGAATTAACTGCATGTACTGATATATATGACCACAACATCAGGTCCAAAGAGAATTACTATTGGAAAAGAAAAATATTAAAAATGATGGAGCAGAGCCCATATACTAATGGACTGATATGGTATAATAAACAGCCAGAGTCCATGAAAAACAGTAATAAAAACTAAAAGAATTCTTAATTAAAAGTGTCTCTATTCACTCAATGAATTTTAAATGGTTAAGTTTAAGAGCTCTAAAATAATGTATAAAAATAGTTGGCTTTATTAATGTGTGTAAGATGTCATGCATTTTGACAAGCATCAATTTACTGTTTAATTACTACCTATAAGGCTAAGATCTAAATGTATTTTATGTGTGTAACTGTACTTGACATTTGAAAAAGCCATCATATTGATGACTCCATGCAAAAAAATTAAATAAATAAATAAAGTTCAATCCAGGACAAATCTTCCACTCTGCAATGTAGTGTGCTCTGTTATGGAATCTCATTACAGTTTAACACTGTGTTCTATGCCAAAAATCTAAATTGGCCCACTGCTTTTCATACATAATGATCGTAGAGGCTGAACCACAGAGGATTAACTTATGACCCACCTTCAGAGTTTTACTTCTTCCAAAATCTTAATTCCACTGTAAAGACCTTACCTACCTTGGACTAGCATTCTTGGGAGAAACACCACAGTGGCAACATGGCTTGGGGACAGTTATTTCCAGCATGAGTATTTCACTCTGCAGTGGAGTATATGTTGTTATGAAACATTTTGATAAATTAAAACTGGTATGAGACCATGCCTGAGAACTTCTGTGAAGTCTGGAATGGAGGTGAGAGGTACCTACAGAATTGATCTGTGAAGGCCAGCTATGAGTCATGTGTGGATTGTGCTCACCAGTGTGGAATGGTTTTGTCAATGAAAGGCAAGGGTTCAAGTTAAAGTCTGGTACACAGTTTTAATTTGTCAGAAAGTTTCAAGAAATTTAGTGATTAGATGGAAAAGTCAAACGTAATAAGGGTTCATGGGAAACATTAGTGGAAAAGTTAAGATGATCACTAATAATGAAATACTAACAATAGCGGGAGCTGAGAAGGGACACCAAATGCCGAGAGGGAGAGAACAACACATCAGAGATAAGCAAAGGAGGCTCTCCAATAAAAAGTTTAGATGAGACAAAGATGGGAAAATATGACAAAAATAAAGGATGAGAACTGGTACAAATATGATGTGTTGAAGTTCGACCTTGCAAACACAATCCTTATCTCTCCAAACCCTCTCCCCATCCATTTGATTATAGGTCATGCCAACTGCAGCTCCTGCTATCCCTTTTCTTAGTTTTTGTTCTTTGCTTGTTGGACTATATCTTTTTTGCCATTACCACCCTTTCTTCCAATTGCTGTCTCTACATTCCTTTTCTAAGTCTCTTTTGTTTATGTGAGGTTTTTTGTTAGTGCTTACCAAAATCTCTCACATGTTCATATCTTATCTTTGTTGGTGTGTCATTACTCATCTTAACCAAGTTTTGTGAAGTTTTTCTTGATCCAGGGTTCTGTATAATTTTATTGTTCGATTGCAGAAAATTTCTATTTCCTTCAACCATTTCCTTCCCCTGCACAAAAAGATTCTGTACTATGAAAAAATGTCAATATTTCTGCATAGTTTAAGTGAATCTGAAATTTTGCTATGTAGTGGGCAGATATACTTCTAGTTTTTAAATAGCTGAAATTTAATTTTGGAGTATTCTTCTTTCTACATATATTTTGGATAGAATGCAATTTACAACAGTTATTTGAACACAAGGATTATCCATGCAAAATTTATCGAATGGATTTCATTTAGTGAATATAAATCTGAAGCTATAGATCACCAATGGAAAATTTATCAAATAGATTATAACAGTACAGCCTTCGCCAGGACTCATATGAAATGTCCGATACCACCTTTATGCATCCAGATAGTTATCGGACAATTCAGTGCTTCCTAGGGACTCGTATGTGTGTCTTTATATGTATCAGTCTGTCCTATTTGAAAAAAAGCTTGATATTCATTGTGAAGGCATGTGGAATGTTCTGGAAGGACGTGCATTGTCATAATTATTGGTGGATTGTTGTCACTGATAAAATTATGTACATATACTAAATTAACTAACTAATCAAGAAACTGAAGTAATAAGTCCTTAGAAATAAATAACTAGAGACTGCAGAGATGTTAGAATGCAAAATCAATGCTTCTAATTAAAAAAATGGTAATCTAAGAGTCCAGTAACAGAAGACCTCACTATCTTGAGAAACAGCTTAAAAGTTATTACCAAGCAATGTATTTTCATTTGTTATTAATTTTTATGTCTTCCTCTGTAATTAATATTCTTTGCTGTTACATTTCTAATTAACTCTCCAATTGTTTACATATCACAGTTTTCCAATTTCAGGAACTTGAGGCCGTATTTGTGGATTTTATATATGTAATCGGATAAAGCATGAGCTCTGTACTGAATGTTAGTAAACAAATCTGAACTGTAATTAATTACATAACTAAAACAATACAAGAGACATTATTGTAATTAAAGTTCAGGATGATTTTCTTATGGAAAACTAAAGATATTACTATAAAAGATTGTCATTCAATATTGTATTTTATACCCTATTTGGCTGTAACATCAGTTTCTTTAAGTTTTGTAAATTTTAATTGTAACATCAGAATTGTACAAAATTAATAATGCTTTATTTTGGAAGCTACTGTTAAAATTATATATAAAGTGATGCATCAATACTGTACAAGTCAGTTTTGAAGTTACTTATGGAAGTCAAATAGATCAGTGGAATCCGCCCACGTTTTGGTTACATGACAAGTGTGCAGTTCGGAGGTCAATTAATGTGAATAAATTTTGTGATGCATGAAATTTCGCATTCATTCATCAATGGGCCAGGCAGAAGAAACTTAAGTAACATTCAACATGAATCGTTACATGCTTTCTTGTGTATAGGAAATGGGTGGGGAGTAATATGAACTAATACTATGCCAGTAATGCTGTTTATTTTTTGCTTATCTTCAAATATGTACCTTATATAACTAAATGGATACTTTTAAGATTCTAACATACTGAAAATTTGCGCAGTACCAGGATTTTATCCAGCATCCTTGCCTATCATTAATGATGCTCTATCCAAGTGTTACCGACAGCTTAGGTCTTAACTTCAACCTTCCAGTACTTCTTTCCTAATTTCTGAAATTCAAGGAGATTCTTCTGTACACTTTGCTGAACTAGCAGAAAAGAAATAACTAATATTACAAAGAATGGCATAGCAACAACCTACGGCTTGTTTTCCAGAATGAATCTTTCACTCTACAGAGGACTAGACAGTGTTAAGAAACTTCCTTACAGTTTAAAACTGTGTGCCAGATGAGGTGGGGTGTACTTGCAATTTGTCTAGATTATTATACCATATGGAAAATTATTCAAAACTGCCAGGCTGTTGAATGAAGTGCTAGCCACAAGATATTTTTTTCAGATTTTTAGAGAAATGCATGCAGTTTTAACTTGAGGTGTGATGAAATGAAAAATTACAAACAAGTGAATACGTAAACTGTAGCATTCCTGAAAATATGGTAGTGATAAAGTGATGGGAGAGAGACTGAACTGTCTTTACTCTTAGAACAATCACAATGATGGCTACAACGTCAAATAGTTGTTGACAAAAAATTATCTCTTTATGCAGTTGTGCAAGGAGCACAAAAGTATTGCATTTGAAGCAAGTGACTATTCCTACTCATTGAGACACATTTGCATGCTCCATTGTTGCAAATTCTCACAAATGCAATCCTCATGGGAGGGGGAAAGGGGGGAGATATAAAATAATTTGGGTATATGGGACTATTAAATTACAGAATTGGCAATATAATCAATTCTTCTTCTTTAGTGTATCTGTCTTACAGCAGTTATTGACTGGATGCTCTCCACTTTTCTCTATCCTGTGCTTCTTCTTTCAACTCCTGGTGACTTCGTACATTTTTAATGAGATCCACCATCTGCGCAATACTTCCTTTGACGACTCTTCATTTCCTCATACTACATGTTCCAGTGAGGACATGTTCCTCATTCTTTACATTTCCACTAGGTTTATTTCTTCTCCCACTACTAGAATTACTTCTTCATTTGTCATTCAAACATCCAATTTTCTCTACAACCATATTTCATAACTGTCCTAATATTTTCTTCTATCTTTGCTTACAACACTACACTCCAAACAAAACATTTGGAGAATCTCTTTCTTAATTCTATAAAACAAAAATAAAAAAATGGAAAATCCAGGATGGAATGTACCTCCGTTCATATAAAACCTACTAACCACCAGCAATACCTCCACTTTGACAGCTGTCACACATCTCATACCAAGAAGTCCCTTCTGTACAGCACAGCCATCCATGGTCATGGCATCTGCAGTGATAAGCAGTCCTTCTCTAAATATACCGAGCTTCTCACTGAAGCCTTCACTAACCTTAATTATCATCACTTCCTTGTACAAAAACAAATCTTCCTTGCCTTATCTTTCCAGTCTCCCACCACCTCCCAAAGTCCCACATTCCAGCCACAGAGGAGCATTCCCCTCGTAACTCAGTACCATCCGGGACTGCAGCAACTGAATTACATTCTCCATCAGGGTTTTGATTCCCTCTCGTCATGCCCTGAAATGAGAAATATCCTAAGCACTATCCTTCTCACCCCTCCTACTGTGATATTCTGCTGTCCACCAAACCTACACAATATACTCGTCCATCCTTACACAACCCCTGCTCCCAATCCCTAACCCCATGGTTCATACCCCTGTAATAGACCTAGGTGCGAGACCTGTCCCATACATCCTCCTACCACCACCTACTCCAGTCCAGTCACTAACATCATCTATCCCATCAAAGGCAGGGCTACCTGTGAAACCAGTCATGATTTACAAGCTACGCTGCAAGCACTGTGCTGCATTCTATGTAGGCATGACAACCAACAAGCTGTTTCTCTGCATGAATGGCCACTGACAAACTGTGGTCAAAAAACAAGTGGACCACCCTGTTGCTGAAAAAGCTGCCAAACATGATATCCCTCATCTCAATGACTGCTTCACAGTCTATGCCATATGGATCCTACCCACCAAGACCAGCTTTTCTGAAATTCGCAGGTGGGAACTTTCCCTGCAACATATCCTATGTTCCCATAACCCTCCTGGCTTCAACCTTCGATAGTCACTGTCCTCACCCACCCAGCCCCCTCCCCGTTACCATTCCAGCACTACACAGCCATCATTCCACCACCACACCCAGTCTTTTAATTTCTATTTATTTCTCTCCTTTCCGCTACTTCCTCCCCCCTCCCCACCCCACCATTTCTCCTGCCCTCCATTTAAACTGCAGCACTTCACTGTCCAACCCCACCCACCATACTATCCCTCACCGTCCCCGCCCCAGCCTCCTCCTTACTCTCACCCAGTCGCCACTCCCATCATGCACTGGTGCAGCTGCTCGCAGTGTGGTTTCAGTTGTCTGAGACTGCAGACGGGTGTGCAAGTTTCGTTTGTGTGAATGTGTGTGTGCTCACTGACATAGGCCTTAATGACCGAAAGCTATAATTGTGTGATTTTTTTTGTTGTGCCTATTGTGACTCAGCATCTCCGCTATATTGTTAATTCTATAAGAATTATTTTTGTTTTCAACCAAAGTTTCTCCTTTTCACCTGTAGCTGATAGCTATAGCTCCACACAGTTCATACTCAGCAAATGTGGAGTCATAATTCTATAAACCCCAGCTGCATTTGTGCTTAGCCAGCTTAACTGATAAGTCTTTGCCTGACTGACCAAAATAACACTTATCACTTGTGTACTTCACTGTTGGCTAGCAATTGGGCCTTTACTTTATTACTGAAAATACAATGGGCTATGATGTTCCTCATGTACTAGAAAATCTTATCATTGCAAGCTTTAATTGTTTTGACTACACTCTGTTATACCTGTCCTGGATATCTGCTTGCACACCAGTTACTGCAAACAATGAAAGGAACAACAAAGTAATCACAGAGGAGGGGTATTATTTTCAATTATACCGGTCAATCAGGCAGAGATGTAGCAGCTAGGTGCCTGAAGATGAATGCAGATGGAGGTAGCAGGTAATGACACCACATTTGCTGAGCATGTATTGAGTGAGAGACAAAGCTTCTAACCACAGTCCTATGTTCTCTGCTTAGCGAGCAAAGGCCCAAAACTTAAATCTGTTAGAAGCCCTGGATATTAACAAACATCCGTATCAAACTTCTGATTTAATATTAAATGACCAAACACAATTATATATTTCTTGTCTTGTGAACTTCACTTAATCGTCAAAGTTTTCCAATGCTTCCCACACTAAATTCCATTCTATTCCTATATTTTACCTGTATTTATTTATTTTATTGTGGTTGTCTATATATTCAATATTATGAAAAGGATAGTCGCAGACTCAGCATCTTTGCTATATAGTGAGTAGCAACAACCCTTTTCCTAATATTATTACATTCCATCCTGGGGTTTCCATTATTTACTCCATATATTCTGTTGTTATGGTTGTCAGTTCTATCTTATACTCTGGTTTTGTATCATCTTTCGTACGTAATACATCTTCAGATTATTCTTTAGCATTCTCGTCAAGTAGTAATTTTATTTTATTGCAATTATTAATTTAATATGAATTATTAAAGAGGCACTGGTTTTTCAAGTTTTGCATTAATGGTTTGCTGGCATGTTTTCATTAAATTTGTTTATTGTTTAATGCATTTAATTGCATTACCAATGCAACGTCAAAGATAAATTTTACATGTTTGTGCCCCACTCTCTTTCTCAATGTTGTTCATGAATATTGTATCCTCTTTCTACATCTGCATCTACATTCATACTCCGCAAGCCACCTGACGGTGTGTGGCGGAGGGTACCCTGAGTACCTCTATCGGTTCTCCCTTCTATTCCAGTCTTGTATTGTTCGTGGAAAGAAGGAGTGTTGGTATGCCTCTGTGTAGACTCTGATCTCTCTGATTTTATCCTCATGGTCTCTTCGCGAGATATACGTAGGAGGGAGCAATATACTGCTTGACTCCTCGGTGAAGGTGTGTTCTTGAAACTTTAACAAAAGACCGTACTGAGCTACTGAGCGTCTCTCCTGCAGAGTCTTCCACTGGAGTTTATCTGTCATCTCCGTAACGGTTTTGCGATTACTAAATGATCCTGTAACTAAGTGCGCTGCTTTCCGTTGGATCTTCTCTATCTCTTCTATCAACCCTATCTGGTACGGATCCCAACAGTGGGTGAACAAGTGTACTGTAACCTACTTCCTTTGTTTTCGGATTGCATTTCCTTAGGATTCTTCCAATGAATCTCAGTCTGGCATCTGATTTACCGACGATCAACTTTATATGATCATTCTATTTTAAATCACTCCCAATGCGTACTCCCAGATAATTTATGGAATTAACTGCTTCCAGTTGCTGACCTGCTATTTTGTAGCTAAATGATAAGGGATCTATCTTTCTATGTATTTACAGCACATTACACTTGTCTACATTGAGATTCAATTGCCATTCCCCGCAACATGCGTCAATTCGCTGCAGATTATCCTGCATTTCAGTACAATTTTCCCTCAGTACAACCTCTCGATACAACACAGCATCATCTGCAAAAAGCCTCAGTGAACTTCCGATGTCATCCACAAGGTCATTTATGTATATTGTGAATAGCAACGGTCCTATGACACTCCCCTGCGGCACACTTCGGAAGACTTCTCTCCATTGACAATGACATGCTGCATTCTGTTATCTAGGAACTCTTCAATCAAGTCACACAATTGATCTGATAGTCCATATGCTCTTACTTTGTTCATTAAATGATTGTGGGGAACTGTATCGAATGCCTTGCGGAAGTCAAGAAACATGGCATCTACCTGTGAACCCGTGTCTATGGCCCTCTGAGTCTCATGGACGAATAGCGCGAGCTGGGTTTCACACAACCGTCTTTTTCAAAACCCATGCTGATTCCTACAGAGCAGATTTCTAGTCTCCAGAAAAGTCATTATACTCAAACATAATACGTGTTCCAAAATTCTACAACTGATTGACGTTAGAGATATAGGTCTATAGTTCTGCACATCTGTTCGACGTCCCTTCTTGAAAACGGGGATGACCTGTGCCCTTTTCCAATCCTTTGGAATGCTACGCTCTTCTAGAGACCTACGGTACACCGCTGCAAGAAGGGGGGCAAGTTCCTTCAAGTACTCTGTGTAAAATCGAACTGGTATCAAATCAGGTCCAGTGGCCTTTCCTCTTTTCAGTGATTTTAACTGTTTCTCTATCCCTCTGTCGTCTATTTCGATATCTACAATTTTGTCTCCCCCCCACCCCATGGACCTCGCCGTTGGTGGGGAGGCTTGCGTGACTCAGCGATACAGATAGCCGATAGCCGTAGGTGCAACCACAACGCAGGGGTATCTGTTGAGAGGCCAGACAAACGTGTGGTTCCTGAAGAGGAGCAGCAGCCTTTTCAGTAGTTGCAATGGCAACAGTCTGGATGATTGACTGATCTGGCCTTGTAACGCTAACCAAAACGGCCTTGCTGTGCTGGTACTGCGAACGGCTGAAGGCAAGGGGAAACTACGGCCGTAATTTTTCCCGAGGGCATGCAGCTTTACTGCATGGTTAAATGATGATGGAGTCCTCTTGGGTAAAATATACCGGAGGTAAAATAGTCCCCCATTCGGATCTCCGGGCGGTGACTACTCAAGAGGATGTCGTTATCAGGAGAAAGAAAACGCGTTCTACTGATCGGAGCATGGAATGTCATTTCCCTTAATCAGGCAGGTAGGTTAGAAAATTTAAAAAGAGAAATGGATAGGTTGAACTTAGACATAGTGGGAATTAGTGAAGTTCGGTGGCAGGAGGAACAAGACTTCTGGTCAGGTGACTACAGGGTTATAAACACAAAATCAAATAGGGGTAATGCAGGAGTAGGTTTAATAATGAACAGAAAAATAGGAATGCGGGTAAACTACTACAAACAGCATAGTGAACGCATTATTGTGGCAAAGATAGATACGAAGCCCACGCCTACTACAGTAATACAAGTTTATATGCCAACTAGCTCTGCAGATGACGAATAAATTGAAGAAATGTATGATGAAGTAAAAGAAATTATTCAGGTAGTGAAGGATGATGAAAATTTAATAGTCATGGGTGACTGGAATTCGGTAGTAGGAAAAGGGAGAGAAGGAAATGTAGTAGGTGAATATGGATTGGGGCTAAGAAATGAAAGAGGAAGCCGCCTGGTAGAATTTTGCACAGAGCATAAGTTAATCATAGCTAACACTTGGTTCAAGAATCATAAAAGAAGGTTATATACATGGAAGAATCCTGGAGATACTAAAAGGTATCAGATAGATTATATAATGGTAAGACAGAGATTTAGGAACCAGGTTTTAAATTGTAAGACATTTCCAGGGGCAGATGTGGACTCTGACCACAATCTATTGGTTATGTTCTGTAGATTAAAACTGAAGAAACTGCAAAAAGGTGGGAATTTAAAGAGCTGGGACCTGGATAAACTGACTAAACCAGAGGTTGTACAGAGTTTCAGGGAGAGCATAAGGCAACAATTGACAAGAATGGGGGAAGGAAATACAACAGAAGAAGAATGGGTAGCTCTGAGGGATGAAGCAGTGAAGTCAGCACAGGATCAAGTAGGTAAAAAGACGAGGGCTAGTAGAAATCCTTGGGTAACAGAAGAAATTTTTAATTTAACTGATGAAAGGAGAAAATAAAAAAATGCAGTAAGTGAAGCAGGCAAAAAGGAATACAAACATCTCAAAAATGAGATCGACAGGAAGTGCCAAATTGCTAAGCAGGGATGGCTAGAGGACAAATGTACGGATGTAGAAGTGAGTATCACTAGGGGTGAGATAGATACTGCCTACAGGAAATTTAAAGAGACCTATGGAGATAAGAGAACCACTTGCATGAATATCAAGAGCTCAGATGGAAAACCAGTTCTAAGCAAAGAAGGGAAAGCAGAAAGGTGGAAGGAGTATATAGAGGGTCTATTCAAGGGCGATGTACTTGAGGACAATATTATGGAAATGGAAGAGAATGTAGATGAAGATGAAATGGGAGATACGATACTGCGTGAAGAGTTTGACAGAGCACTGAAAGACCTGAGTCGAAACAAGACCCCCGGAGTAGACAACATTCCATTAGAACTACTGACGGCCTTGGGAGAGCCAGTCCTGACAAAACTCTACCATCTGGTGAGCAAGATGTATGAAACAGGCAAAATACCCTCAGACTTCAAGAAGAATATAATAATTCCAATCCCAAAGAAAGCAGGTGTTGACAGATGTGAAAATTACCGAACTATCAGTTTAGTAAGTCACAGCTGCAAAATACTAAAACGAATTCTTTACAGACGAATGGAAAAACTAGTAGAATCCAACCTCGTGGAAGCTCAGTTTGTATTCTGTAGAAATGTTGGAACACGTGAGGCAATACTGACCCTACGACTTATCTTAGAAGCTAGAGTAAGGAAGGGCAAACCTATGTTTCTAGCATTTGTAGACTTAGAGAAAGCTTTTGACAATGTTGACTGGAATACTCTCTTTCCAATTCTGAAGGTGGCAGGGGTAAAATACAAGGAGCAGAAGGCTATTTACAATTTGTACAGAAACCAGATGGCAGTTATAAGAGTTGAGGGGCATGAAAGGGATGCTGTGGTTGGAAAGGGAGTGAGACAGGGTTGTAACCTCTCCCCGATGTTATTCAATCAGTGTATTGAGCAAGCAGTGAAGGAAACAAAAGAAAAATTCGGAGTAGGTATTAAAAGCCATGGAGAAGAAATAAAAACTTTGAGGTTCGCCAATGACATTGTAATTCTGTCAGAGACAGCAAAGGACTTGGAAGAGCAGTTGAACGGAATGGATAGTGTCTTGAAAGGAGGATATAAGATGAATGTCAACAAAAGCAAAACGAGGATAATGGAATGTAGTCGAATTTAGTCGGGTGATGCTGAGGGAATTAGATTAGGAAATGAGACACTTAAAGTAGTAAAGGAGTTTTGCTATTTGGGGATTAAAATAAATGATGATGGTCGAAGTAGAGAGGATATAAAATGCAGACTGGCAATGGCAAGGAAAGCGTTTCCGAAGAAGGGAAATTTGTTAACATCGAGTATAGATTTAAGTGTCAGGAAGTCGTTTTTGAAGGTATTTGTATGGAGTGAAACATGGACGATAAATAGTTTGGACAAGAAGAGAATAGAACCTTTCGAAATGTGGTGCTATAGAAGAATGCTGAAGATTAGATGGGTAGATCACATAATTAATGAGGAAGTATTGAATAGGATTGGGGAGAAGAGAAGTTTGTGGCACAACTTTACTAGAAGAGGGGATCGGTTGGTAGGACATGTTCTGAGGCATCAAGGGATCACCAATTTAGTATTGGAGGGCAGCGTGGAGGGTAAAAATCGTAGAGGGAGACCAAGAGATGAATACACTAAGCAGATTCAGAAGGATGTAGGTTGCGGTAGGTACTGGGAGATGAAGAAGCTTGCACGGGATAGAGTAGCATGGAGAGCTGCATCAAACCAGTCTCAGGACTGAAGACCACAACAACAACAAAAATTTTGTCATCTTTGCAACAATCTAGAGAAGGAATTACAGTGCAGTCTTCCTCTGTGAAACAGCTTTGGAAAAAGACATTTAGTGTTTCGGCCTTTAGTTTGTCATCCTCTGTTTCAGTACCATTTCGGTCACAGAGTGTCTGGACATTTTGTTTTGATCCACCTACCACTTTGACATAAGACCAAAATTTCTTAGGATTTTTTGCCAAGTCAGTACATAGAACTTTACTTTCAAATTCATTGAACGCCTCTTGCATAGCCCTCCTCACACTACATTTCGCTTTGCCTAATTTTTGTTTGTCTGCAAGGCTTTGGCTGTGTTTATGTTTGCTGTGAAGTTCCCTTTGCTTCCACAGCAGTTTTCTAACTCGGTTGTTGTTCCATGACGGTTCTTTTCCATCTCTTACGATCTTGCTTGGCACATATTCATCTAACGCATATTGTACGATGCTTTTGAACTTTGTCCACTGATCCTCAACACTATCTGTACTTGATCAAAACTTCTGTGTTGAGCCGTCGGGTACTCTGTAATCTGCTTTTTGTCTCTTTTGCTAAACAGGAAAATCTTCCTACCTTTTTTAATATTTCTATTTATGGCTGAAATCATCGATGCAGTAACTGCTTTATGATTGCTGATTCCCTTTTCTGTGTTAACTGTTTCAAATAGTTCGGGTCTGTTTGTCACCAGAAGGTCTAATATGTTATCGCCACAAGTCGGTTCTCTGTTTAACTGCTCAAGGTAGTTTTCAGATAAAGCACTTTAAAAAATTTCACTGGATTCTTTGTCCCTGCCACCCATTATGAACGTTTGAGTCTCCCAGTCTATATTTTCCAAATTATCCTTCAGGTGCTCAGCCACAACAGCTGCTGAGCCAGGTGGCCTATAGAGACATCCAATTACCATGTCTGAGCCTGCTTTAACCGTGACCTTCACCCAAATTATTTCACATTTTGGATCTCTGTCAATTTCCTTCCATATTATTGCACTTCTTATCGCTATATACACACCTCCCCCTTCACTGTCCACCTGTCTCTGTGGTATACATTCCAATCTGAGTTTAGGATTTCATTACTGTTTACGTCTGGTTTCAGCCAACTTTCTGTCCCCAGTACTATATGGGCGTTGTGACTGTTTATTAATGAGAGCAGTTCTGGGACCTTTCTATAGACGCTCCTGCAGTTTACTATTAGCACATTAATATTGTTATTCCCTGTTGCATTTTGCCTACTCCTACCTTGCCGCATCTCAGGAGGTGTCTTGTCGGGCCTAGGGAGGGAATTCTCTAACCTAAAAAACCCACATGTGCACTCCACCCGTACTCCACTACCCTTGTAGTCGCTTCCAGCATGTAGTGCACACCTGACCTATTCAGGGGGACCCTACATTTCTCCACCCGATAGCGGAGGTCGAGAAATTTACACCCCAGATCTCCGCAGAATCGACTGAGTCTCTGGTTTAAGCCTTCCACTCAGCTCCAAACCAGAGGACCGCAATCGTTTCTGGGAACAATACTACAAATAGTTAGCTCTGATTCCATCCCGCGAGTGAGGCTTTTCGCCTTCACCAATTCCGCCAACCACCTGTAGGAACTGAGGATGACCTCTGAACCCAGACGGCAGGCGTCATTGGTGCTGACATGAGCAACAATTTGCAGTCGGGTGCACCCAGTGCTCTCTATCACCGCCGGCAGGGCCTCCTCCACCTCTTGGATGAGACCCCCGGCAAGCAGACAGAGTGAACACTGGCCTTCTTCCCTGACCTCTCCACTATTTCCCTAAGGGGCTCCATCACCCGCCTAACGTTGGAGCTCCCAATAACTAATAAACCCCTCCCCCCGTGTGCCTGTTTGGACCTTGCTGAAGGAGCGGCCACATGTCCACTCACAGGCAGAGTGGGCGATGCCACATGGCCAGCCTCCACATTGACCCTCCACCTCGTGCGCCGCGAACGCCGCAGAACCCGCCACTCCCCTTGGGGAGAGGGTGACCCAACCGCGCCCGGTACCCGCGAAGATGTCTCGACAGCAGGGACAGTGGGTGAAGCATGTAACACCTGGGATGTACCATGCGACGCACCAGACTCCTCACTGCTGCTACACTCCTAGTCAGCAGCCTGAAGACGGCTGACCGCAGCCCTCAACACGTTCAGCTGTTCGCGAACAATGGCCAGCTCCTCCTGTGTCCATACACAGCAGTCACACATCCTATCAATGACCATGAGTTAAAGTCTGATGGTGGTCTTGTAAGCCAAAAACTGCCTAATGAAATAAATTAATACATTAGAACATACACAATACTGTGCTTTTCATTTATAATTATAATGTTGTTGTACCAAGAAGTGATGGAATAAGCAGAAAACATGATAAATGTGATTACAATCGTTCAGGCACAGCTTAAGTTCCCAAAGACAAACTTTTTGCATCTCTTAAGTGCCATCTGAAGTAGAAAAGTACAAGGTTTGACTGAAAAGTAATGCCTTTATAGCTCTTCAACAGTTGGCAGCATTGGTATGTGGCAGGTACTGGCTTTTTCCATACCCTCTTCTCTACAGCTCCAGTTGGCAGGAAGCCTTATCATTGAACAGTTGTGTTGTTACAGTGTAAAGTATGGAACCCTGCGCAGACAGTCAGTCAATGCGATTTAAGCAATGTGCAGCCATTGAATTCTTCACAGCAGAAGGTGTCACCTCAAAGGGGATCCATCAGAGAATGAAACCAGTTTATGCTGATTATGTTGATGTGAGTACTCTGCTTCATTGGGCAAGTAAGTTTGAAGATGTTGGGACGGGAACATCTGACCTATGTGAAAAACAGAGTTGGATGTCCTGTAAAAGCAACCACCAAGTTTCATAAGCAAAATGTTTACAGATTGATTCAGGATGATCGTCATATCACTCAGAGAGAAACTGCAAGCACAATCGGCATTTCACAAGAATGTATGTGTCACATTATTGCTTTGCTTGGCTATTGGAAGATCTGTGCACAATGGTTTCCTCGCATGCTGACTCCTGAAATGAAAGCACACAGACTTGAAATTTGCCAGGAACTCTTCTCGCATTATGAGAATGAAGGTGACGCCTTTCTCAATTCAATTGTGACAGGAGACGAAATGTGGGTACACCATTACAACCCAGAGATGAACATCAGTCTATGGAATATTGACACAAAGACTTGTCCCAGAAAAAGAAATTCAAGACACAGCCCTGAGCTGGAAAAATCCTGCCCAAAGTGTTCTGGAATGCAGATGGTGTTATCCATGTCAGTTTCCGTGGTCATGGAACCACAATAAATTCAGAGCATTACATCACAATGATGCAAACTCTGAAACGCCAGCTAACAAGGATCTGAAAGGAAAAGGGAAATGATTTCATGCAGAATGAAATGCCAAACCACACACTTCACATGCCACCACAGCAGAACTTCAGAGACTGAATCTCACCACCATATGGCATCCTCCATACTGTCCAGATTTAGCACTGTCTGACTTCCATCTGTTCCTAATAATGAAATATGATCTGCAGGGACATCATTATGCTTCTGGTGAAGGCGATGAGAGAATTGTGAGACTGTGGTTCTGGGAACAGAGTGCTGACTTCTTTTGTAATGGCTTTAGAAAACTTGTTCATCATTGGCAGAAATGTATCCAATTGTCTGGTGATCATGTGGAAAAGTGAATATTGGTAATTAAAGATCACATTCTAAGAATTATTTCTGCATTTGATTTATTAAAATATTCCCATGCAAACCCAATTAACGAAGGTGGAGGCATTACTTTTCATTCGATCCTCGTACAACAGCACAACTAACATGCATTTTTATTTCATTCCACTTCATTTTTCTTCTGGACTAGTTTTCACAATTTTGGTTGTCAAACTGTATAAGAAATTTTATAATGACATACTTCTGCACAGTTCTGTTCTCAAGATATAGCTTTACGACTGACTGTCTCTTAACATCCTACCCACATTTTGTATCCCTTAACTCACATGATGTGGTCTCTCAGACCATACCAGAATTTCCCAAGTCGCTCTCGTGGTCAATTGTTGTGGAACATTTTTATACACCACCTGCCCTTTTTTAATCACCAACCCTACAAATTATTATTGTCAGTTGCATTATTGATTGTTGTTGACATGTGTTGTTGACATGTGATGGGGTCTTGTAGACCACACCTTGTGCACTACGAACCTGCTTTCATCAGTTCAGTACAAAATCTGTTAGCAAGAATGTAACAATTTTACACATTTTAAGTTTGATGAAATTTTTATTCAGTGGATGGAGAATGATGTCAATGATATAGAACAAGAAGTAGATGAAGAAGACAATGATGTTTCAATAGCCAGTGATTATAGTTCTGCCAGCAAACAAGACGACCATTCAGAGGAAGAACTTCAAGACAGTTGTGATGAGGACCTTTCTGTTTCTTTAACAAAATACATAGTGTTAGTCAAAATTACATGTGTTTTGAGTGATGGTAAAGAAAGATGTAGATCTCAGAACTAAATATTAATATTGCAGCCAATCTTTCTCTGGCTATTGAGTTCAGTTTTTATGTGCCAACCCCGGAAATTAGTTTTATGTGAAAATTTATTTTCTACAGAGATAGTATAATTTTTAAGAATGTAAGATTCAGTTCTCTAACAGTCTGTTTTGTGTACTATTGAATGAGCTTCACAAAAGTATCTGATTTTTGCTTGATTTAAATAAAAATAAAAAAGTTGGCTGTATTTAGTGCAATAAAATCAACAAGGAGTATTTAAACAACACTTATATAGTTGTAACCATAAATGTTACATAACATAAATAAAATTTTCAAATGATTTACAGCTTTAATCTTGCTTTCAAGATAGTGGTCTCAAGAGACCACACCTCATAGTATATGTTACAGAAAACTCACCTCGTGAGTTAAGGGATATTTTTAACATGATTTCAGTTACAAATATAATGCTCTTGTAATGATTTTAATTGAATCAACTGGGGGTTCTTGGTGAAACATTGTAAATTACCTAAACAAACACTATTTTCTCCCTTGTTTCACAAATTTTGTTATTGTTACTGCACAACCTAAGTTTCCGGTTTTAAACCTATTTTCAAGTATGTTACTGATTCTCAGAGATGATAATGCAAACATAAACTTGATGATAATGCAAAGATAGTCATCTTAACTTCTTAATGTTTCAATTCTTGGCTTAATGTGTAATTACTTCAATTACCATTATTTGGCAAATTACATAAGGAACAAAACAATTCAGCAATTATACTAACATGATTAAACATGGCAAGGACTAAAGTTGTGCATCAGCCAAGACCTTTTTATCTACTGATGGACTGAGGTCCAAAGTTTCATTTCTATCCTTGAGTTGTGATATCATCTAAAACAGGTGTATAACTGAATTGGGTTTGCTAGTTTAATAATAAGTGTGGAGATGTACACACCTGTTTCTTAATTTCAAAAATTTCAAACTGGCTGTGTTTGACCACCTGTTCCTCTTTCTGTAAGACTTGTACATCCATAATGTATTTATGGTTATTGTTAAAGCAATGTTATGCAAAAGGCTGAATCAGGCTTCCTCAATTTGCAGCCTCTATGATGTTCTTAAGCCTGGTACAGATTGACCTCACTGTCCAGGCAATGTAGCATGACTGACACCTGTGGCATGTGATTTTATAAGCCCTACTTTTTGTGATGGCTGGTTGTTTGCCTTTTGCATTGAACAAGCAACTACCTATTCTCTGAGAGACATAGAAAAGCATTACAATTTAAAAACAGCAACCAACTGCAACTAAGATATAAAAAAATATGAAAATGTCACCATAATTTGTCTTAGATTTCAATATAATTCTTCAAGTGGTTGCTACAGGCTTTTCTGCTGAGGTTTTCTTTTGTAGTTATTTAGTAATGTGGTACATTGGTGTAGCCTAATTCCCTGAGCAACACAGATATGTATTTCAAATGTGTATTTGTACTATTAACTTAATTATGGTGTAATAAGCACCATTCTATTTTCTAGAGCACCACATACTACTAAACAGACTCACAACACATATTCCAACTTTACAATGAGAAATGAGAACTACAATTCCAAAAATACACATTTATCCATTCTTCTACAACTTCACATACACTTGTTTACTAACAAGAAGAGAGCAAATGCAGAGGAATTTACAGAGTCTCAGCAGTACTTTCACCAAAATATTTAGCCAATTAAAGTTACAATACAGCAGAAAAAAAGCTCTTGGGTTTTCACATGCAATAGTGTTGAGATACTGTTGTGTTTCAATGAGTTTCATCATCTTCTGGCTTCATTAAGCCAGAAAAATTACACTACGGTATATAAAAAGCACTGTATAATTGTTCACAGGGTAGGTTACTAGAATTCTCTGACTCATTATCAAATAACACATACTATCAACCTTATTCTGAAGCACTGATGAAACAGGAGCTACCTGGAGCTCCAATACTTTAATATTACAATGTCCTTGTTAATTTGTAGTGTAGGTCCCTTACAACAGTTATCCCATAAGCAATGCTTTTAAATTGATGTCTTTTAACAAATTCAATTTTTCTCCCCATTGCCTCGAATGTAGTTTTAAAATATCTATCACAACTACTGGTATAAACTTATGTACAGAAATGGACAACACTTATTCTCCCAAATAAGTTTCAGACTGAAAGCAGAGTCATAGCAAGTTTAAAAAAAAATGGTGAGATTTTTGGGATGATGGAACAACCTTCTAATCTCTCAAGTGGATAAGATTAGCTGGATAACGTACATTTCATCTAGCATAGTTATTGTAAAACATAAATAATGAATTCTCACCTACCGCTTTAACAACTCTATGTATTAATTTCAATTCATATGTGAACAGAGACATACTTTGCCTCAAACACAGTGATTAACAAAATATAACACTATCTCATTAACAGCAATTATTTTGGGACTGTTGCTCTTTAATTCCAATGTAAAAATAAAAATAAAGATTAAAAAACCATTTACATATTCTTCATACACTGTCAAACATAAAGCAATCACATACTGACAAGGATCAGGAAACAAATAAATGTAACTAAACATTTTGAGAAAAAATGATTATGAGGAGAATAAAGGTAGGCATTCTACTAACATAGGTTATTATTCTGCAGTCAATAACAAACCTACAAAATAAATGCACGTAAATAGTGTTTCACTAACTAGAAATGAACGGATAATGGAAACTTAATGAGAAAATTTTAAGCACAGGCATTATTTCTCCTGTGAATTACTCAAACTACAGAAAATATCTTAGCATGCCATAGGAAGATAACTGGATGCAATGTTTGTACCTTTGCTGTTTTGCCCTTCAGAGCACTGGAGGGTATGGGAGTGGGAACACTGTCAGTTGACTGGCTGTCTCGGGATTTTGTCCGTACAGTCACTTGCTTTGGGTTTAATCCAAGCAGCTTATTTACATCTATTAAGGCATGATCTCCTGCAAAAGTAATCAGTTACAGTTACACTACTGAATCATAAGGATGAAGTCAAGCAATAAAGTGTCCAAAACCATAAAAAGTAACAGCACAACAAAATGTTACAACACAACTACTAGGGGTGGCCAGACAGTAATGCCCTCTTTTTCTTTATTTCACAAAACACTGGAGCAATATAACAAATGTAACACTGAGATTGATGCCAAATTTTCTTCTACATTGTTTATAAACATCAGGGTGTTCCATGAACAGATAGCAGCACTACAGTTTTAAAAAATGGTTGACATTGATGTGTGTATTTTACAAGAAGCTGTAATTGCATTCCTGAACACTGAAGGTGAAATCCCTATTTGCATTCATGAAAGGCAGATGAATGTTTCTTTTGGAATGGTGAGGTGTGTATCAACACATTTAGGTTTGCGTTTGTACTTAAATTGTTGCATAAACACTTATAGCTGCTCAGAAATGAAGCTAACAGTCAAGAATTGCAATTGATGCAAGGAAAAAGGCAAACAATCAGATCTGTGCAATACATCAGCAACACAAAGGAACCTGAAACATATCTTCACCAACTTAATCTATCAAAAACTTTGGTTGTTTCACATGGCAAAGAAATACCGAACATGAATTTGAAAACCAGTGCTGATACTGAAAATGAACAATGGGAAGTTTTGCTGATGTAACATGCAGCACAGATTAATTGCTATTTGATTCATCATCATCAGAGGCTATTACTTGATAATAGATATTTACTGTACAGTAAAACATTCCCTTCTTCCAAGGCCTATAAAAGCTGCTGAAAAGGACAGATATTATAAGGAAAAGCCAATAATTATTTTAAAAAATTGACTATATGTTGCCTACATTTATATTTATTTTTTAAATTAAAAGTCAAATGAATAATGTGACATTACTTTCCAACCAATCTTTATACATATGAGGTAGTAATGAAGAAATGTCTTCATCTAGTAAACAGCGTTCTTTCCATAAATTTCTGATCATGTTACTGTGTATCCTTTTTTGCCAAACGGGATTAGCCCAGCGGTCTAAGGTGCTGCAGTCATGGACTGTGTGGCTGGTCCTGGTGGAGGTTCGAGTCCTCCCCCGAGCACAGGTGTGTGTCTTTGTCCTTAGGATCATTTACGTTAAGTAGTGTGTAAGCTTAGGGGCTGATGACCTTAGCAGTTAAATCCCATAAGATTTCACACACTTTTTTTGTATCCTTTTTTGCCAGATGATAACACCTTTGACTTGGTGTTCATCACCAGTATTCTGCTGTTCATTACCAAAAGCATATGGTTCTGGATACTGAAGTATAACACTTCCTTCTCTGTGAGTTTATCTCGCTCTTTTTCGGCTGATTGTAACAGTGGGTCTGCTTGTGTATTCCATAGCTTTTCTAGCCCTTTTACAGATATTAAAAACTGAAGACAGAGCACAACATCATACTTAACAGAAAGAGAAATAATTATCTAAGAAATAACAACTGTCCAGGCTTCTAGAAGAGCTTTTGTAATTTTTCTGACAACTTTTTTCATTTTTCAATAATTATATGTGGTTCATGCTGTGGGTTCCTGTTGTCATGTCCTAGTTCATGAACCACAGGCAACGTATGAGTGGCCAAGTAAGTGGTCCTGACAGTTGGGATACCAGTTACTTTGGAATAAGGCTGGGCATCTCAGACATATTCTGAGTCGTGGTCACCTTTGTTCTCAGATGGCAAAGACTACCAAATCCACCAGTTAGTCCCTCAAGCATTAGGGGTAAAACTCAATGGGACCCGGGGCAAGTAAGGCTGGCAACCTGCTTCCCTGGTACTTTAAATATGATGCTGGCATCAATCAGAGCAAAATGCCTCGGACCTTTGGAGGTGACGGAGTCCCACCTCTAATTGACAAACCAGGGACTCCTAAGATACAACTTGGCAAACGAATGGTAATAAGATGGGGAGCTATTAATATCAATGGGAGCTACTCTGGGAAGAAGGTACAGCTACCAGAGGCTGCAAGTAAGATGGGGTTGGACATTTTAGCTGTTAGTGACGTTCAGGTAAGGGGTAAGAAAGAAGAGGAAGTGGGAGAATACAATGTAACTGTCAGGAGTCAAAGCAGGAATAGCACAATGGGGTGCAGGGCTTTACATAAGGAAAGAAATGGGACCCAGAGTAGTTGCATTAAGGTATGCAAGCAAACGACTGATGTGGATAGATTTGACAGTGTCTAGCAAGAAAATTAGGATTGTGTCAGTATATTCGCATTGTGAAGGGGCAGATCAAGATAAGGTGGATAGTTTTTTGACACATTCAGTGACATAGCAGTTAGAGTAAAGGGCAAGGACAGTGTTCTGCTCATGGGTGATTTTAATGCCAGGATTGGAAATTGAACAGAAGGGTATGAAAAGATTATGGGAAAATTTGGAGAGGATATGGAGGCCAACAGGAACAGGAAACAACTTTTGGATTTCTGTGCCATTATGGGCTTAGTAATTACAAAGTCCTTTTTTAAACATAAGAACATTCACCGGTATACCTGGGAAGGCAGGGGAACCAAATCTGTCATTGACTATATAATAACAGATCAGGAATTCAGGAAGGCTGTGAGGGACACACGTGTATTCATGGGATTCTTTGATGACACTGATCACTATTTAATCTGCAGTGAAATTGGTATTGTGAGGCCGAAAGTGCAGGAGGTCAGGTCCATATGTAGGAGGATAAGAGTGGAGAAACTTCAGGATAAGGAAATCAGGCACAAGTACATAATAGTGATCTCAGTAAGGTACCAGTTAGTTGAATGTAGTCAATTATAGTCATTGGAAAAGGAATGGACAAGGTACAGGGACACAGTACTAGAAGGGCTAAAGAATGTCTTGGAACAGAAGTGTGTCAAGGTAGGATGAAGCAAACAGCTTGGTGGAATGACACAATCAAGGCAGCCTGTAAAAGGAAAAGGAAGGCATATCAAAAATGGCTACATACTAGAGCTCAGGTAGACATAGAAAGTTATGTTGAAGAAAGAAACAAAGCCAAACAGATAATTGCAGCATCCAAGAACAAATCTTGGGAAGACTTTGGAAACAGGTTGGAGACTTTGGGTCAAGCTGCTGGAAAACCATTCTGGAGTGTAATTATCAATCTTTGAAAGGGAGGTAAGAAGGACATGACAAGTATTTTGGACAGGTCAGGAAAACTGCTGGTGAATCCTGTTGATGGCTTGGGCAGATGGAGGGAATATTTTGAAGAGTTGCTTAATGTAGGTGAAAATACAATCAGTAATGTTTTAGATTTTGATGTACAATGGGATAGGAATGATGATGGAAATAGGATTACATTTGAGGAAGTGGAGAAAATGGTCAATAGATTGCAGTGCAATAAATAGGCTGGGGTGGATGAAATTAAGTCGGAACTCATCGAATACAGTGGAATGTTAGGACTTAAATAGCTACGCAGGATAATTGAAATGACGTGGGAGTTGAGACAGGTTCCATCTGACTGGACGAAAGCAGTAATCACACCACTCTTTAAACATGGAAACAGAAAAGATTGTAACAACTACAGAGGTATCAGCGTTGTGGGTAAAATCTTCTCAGGTATTGTCAAAAGGAAAGTGCAAGTATTAGTTGAGGACAAATTGGATGAAAATCAGTGTGGGTTTAGGCCTCTTAGAGGTTGTCAGGACCAGATCTTTAGCTTATGGCAAATAATGGAGAAGTGTTATGAGTGGAACAGGGAATTGTATCTATGCTTTATAGATCTAGAAAAGGCATATGACCGGGTTCCTTAGAGGAAGTTGTTGTCTGTTCTACGAGATTATGGAATAGGAGGCAAACTTTTGCAAGCAGTTAAAGATCTATAAATAGATTGTCAGGTAGCAGTTAGAGTTGACGGTAAATTGAGTTCATGGTTCAGAGTAGTTTCAGGGGTAAGACAAGGCTGCAACCTCTCTCCACTGTTGTTCATATTATTTATGGATCATATGTTGAAAACAATAGACTGGCTGGAGGAGACTAAGATATGTGAACACAAAATAAGCAGTCTCGCATATGCGGATGACTTAGTTGTGATGGCAGATTCGATTGAAGGTTTGCAAAGTAATATTTCAGAGCTAGATCAGAAATGTAAGGACTATATGGTATGAAGACTAGCATCTCCAAAACGAAAGTAATGTCAGTGGGAAAGAGATATAAACGGATTGAGTGCCAAATAGGAGGAACAAAGTTAGAACAGGTAGACAGTTTCAAGTACTTAGGATGCATATACTCACAGGATGGCAACATAGTGAAAGAACTGGAAGTGAGGTGTAGCAAAGCTAACGCAGTGAGTGCTCAGCTACAATCTACTCTCTTCTGCAAGAAGGAAGTCAGTACGAAGTCTAAGTTATCTGTACACCGTTCAATCTCTCAACCAACTTTGTTGTATGGGAGCGAAAGCTGGGTGGATTCAGGTTACCTTATCAATAAGGTTGAAGCTACAGATATGAAAGTAGCTAGGATGATTGCAGGTACTAGTAGATGGGAACAATGGCAGGAGGATGTCCACAATGAGGAAATCAAAGAAAAACTGGGAATGAACTCTATAGATGTAGCAGTCAGGGCGAACAGGCTTAGATGGTGGGGCCATGTTACATGCATGGGAGAGGAGGACAAATAATTGTTTCTCTATTAAACCTCTATAATGGTACCTTTGCAAACTTATATTGGTAGGGTGAGGAGTCATGAGAGTGGAGCAAGGTAAAATAATGCAAGCTGTTATGTTTCTCTATTTGACTATTTCATTTCTGTATCTGCTTCGTTTCTTTATTCGGAATTTCATGTTTAGAAACAATTTATTATTTTTGGATATAGGTCTATTGGCCACCTGATGATTGTCCTGTTCATTTTAATTACATAAATTATGGGAGCAGTATTTTGTTCGTGGCTAACATTTTTTAACTTGTCTCTGACACAGATGAAAGAAAAGAAGTTGGTAAAGCAGGTGGAAAAGATAAAGATGAAACAGTAGATAGAAGAACATAAAAATATGAAAAGCAAGTTGTCAGATGAATATTTGAAGAAAACTCTGAAGGAAAAACTATTAAGGAAAATCTCACAAGGAAACTATGTGAGATAGAACTCTAAAGCATGAACTAAACACACATCTTTCAGAACAGTTATATCTACATCTACAGCTATATCTACATACATACTCTGGAAGGCATCATATGTTGTGTGTCAGAAGATAGGTTGTACAATTACTAGTTGTTTCCTTTCCTGTTATGCTCAAAAAGAGCAAGGGAAAAACGACCATCTGTACACCTCTGTATGAGCTCTAGTTTCTCTTACCTCACATTTGTGGTCTTTACATGAAACATACATTGGTAACGTTCTGCAGTCAGCTTCAAATGCTAGTTCTCTAAATTTTCTCAATAGTGTTCTTCAATTAGAATGTTGCCTTCCCTCCAGGGATTCTGATTTGAGTTCCTGAAACATCTCCTGTGTTCTGCATGTGGTCTCCTTTACAGATGAATCACACTTCCCCAATTCTCCCAATACATCAAAGTCAGCCACTAGACTTCCTTACTACAATCTTATGTGCTCATTCCATTTCATATAACTTTGCAGTGTTATGCCTACATCAAGCAGCACACTACTAATGTTGTAATCAAACATTATGAGATTGTTTCTCCCTAGTCATCTGAATATTTTACACTTTTCTGTATTTAGAGCCAGCTGCCATTAATCAACCACCTAAAAATTCTGTCTCAGTCATCACATATCCTTCGACACTCATTCCCATAGACCACACCATCACCAGCAAAGAGCTGCAGACTGTTATTCACCCTATCTGTCAGATCATTTATGTATGTAGAAAATAACAGTGGTCCTAACACACTTCCTTATGATATCCTTGTCTCTAAGTAATACTCGTCATTGAGGACAAGACGACTCATATATCTGGGAACCAAGTCGGGCACCAAGTCAAATGCTTTTTGGAAATCTAGGAATATGGAATCAGCCTGTTGCCCTTCATCCTTAATTTACAGGATATCACATGAGAAAAGGGTCAGTTGAGTTTTGCAAGAACAATACTTTCTAAAATTGAGCTGATTTGTGAACAGAAGCTTTCCAGTGTCAATAAAATTTAATATACTCAAATATGGAATATGTTCAAGAATTCTGCAGCAAACCAATGTTAAGCTTATTGTTCTGTCATTTTGTGGGTCAGTTCCTCTACCCTTTTCATAACAACCACCTGTACTTTTTTTCATTTGCTTGGGACACAATAAATGGAAGCAAAGAAAGGCACCAATGCTACAGAGTACCTTTTTCAATCTTTCCTACCGATTTAAATCAGTGCCCACATTCAGCCAGTGTCTGTAATTTCGTTGAGTCTTAAATAAAGGATCAGTTCATAGGACACATTGTGAGGCATCAAGGATCTGTCGATTTTATATTGGAGGGAAGTTTGGGGGTAAAAATTTGTAGAGTCTAAGCCTTGAACACAGTAAGCAGGTTAAAATAGATGACGGCTGTGGTAGTTATGCAGAGATGAAGGACTGCCAAGCCTGGATAGCTGCATTAAACCATTCTTCAGACTAAACATCACAACAACTGCGATATGTTTTTCTGGTGTGAAAAACCTGAAGTTTGTATGCTACATAGTGAACTTTGTGCAATTAATGGAAGGAACACTATGAATGATAGGATTGCAAAGAAATTGTGCCATTTGTTTCAGTAAAAGTTAGACAAAAGTCTACGATGAAGAACAAAGAGGATCACCATTTTTTGTGAAAATGAACTTGTTAAATAGGTTAATGAGAGGATCAGAGAAAATTGTTGGTTCCCAAATACAGAATCATTAGTCAGTTTCTCTCAGATATCATGGATAGTGTTATACGAACGTATGATTGATAATTTGACTATCAAAAATTTTGCGCATGATAGATCTCAAAGCTTTTGACTCATGTCTACAAAACAAAGACTTGGGAGCTGCAGTAATGTTTCTGAAGTGGTATAGTAAAGATGGAGACAAATTTCTCAGTCACGTTATGACAGAGGCAGAAACATGGTTACAAACATAAACATGGAGAGAAAACACCAAACATTTTCTGCACAAAATTAATTTTTCGGACAGAAAGGAGCTCCTTGTTTATTTTATGTAAATATGTACTAGAATGAACTCTGAGATTTATTGCGACCTCTAAACAAGTGCAGAAGTGGTGTCCAGAAGAAAATGCATGCAATGTTGAGCTTTTGTGCAGATTAACATTAGGTCACATATTGCCACAGGCACACAAACATTGCTTAACTGTATCAACTTCGAATCATTTGATCATCCTTTTTGCAGCTCTGATTTCTAACTGGTTGGTGAAGACATAAAAAGCTATGATTACAGTGGATTGAAAATGATGATAATTTAAAGGTGTGTCAAAGCATCACTTAGCTCACAAGAAGCAAAATTCTACAAGGACTAGTTCCTCAGTATGACAAATGCTTTAATATAGGAAGTGGTACTGTACAAAAATAGCTTGCAGTTTTAGGTGTAAATTGTTGTTGTTGTTGTGGTCTTCAGTCCAGAGACTGGTTTGATGCAGCTTTCAATGCTACTCTATTCTGTGCAAGCTTCTTCATCTCCCAGTAACTACTGCAACTTACATCCTTCAGAATCCGCTTAGTGTATTCATCTCTGGGTCACTCTCTATGATTTTTACACTCCACGATGCCCTCCAATACTAAATTGGTGATCCCTTGATGCCTCAGAATATGTCCTACGAACCGATCCCTTCTTCTAGTCTATTTCTCTTCTCCCCAATTCTATTCAATACCTCCTCATTAGTTATGTGATCTAACCATCTAATCTTCAGCATTCTTCTGTAGCACCACATTTCAAAACCTTCTATTCTCCTCTTGTCTAAACTATTTATCATCCACATTTCACTTCCCTACATGGCTACACTCCATACAAATACTTTCAGAAACAATTTCCTGACACTTAAATCTATACTCAATGTTAACAAATTTCTCTTCTTCAGAAACGCTTTACCGGCCATTGCCAGTCTACATTTTATATCCTCTCTACTTTGACCATCATTAGTTATTTTGCTCCCCAAATAGCAAAACTAGTTTACAACTTTAAGTGTCTTGTTTCCTAATCTAATTCCCTCACCATCACTTGATTTAATTCGACTACATTCCATTCTCCTCATTTTTCTTTTGTTGATGTTCATCTTATATCATCCTTTCAAGACAGTGTCCATTCCATTCAGCTGCTCTTTCAGGTCCTGTGCTGTCTCTGACAGAATTACAATGTCATAACCGAACCTCAAAGTTTTTATTTCTTCTCCATGGATTATAATACCTACTCTGAATTTTTCTTTTGTTTCCTTTACTGCTTGCTCAATATACAGATTGAATAACATCAGGGATAGGATACAACCCTGTCTCACTCCATTCCCAACCACTGCCTCCCTTTCAAGCCCCTCAACTCTTATAACTGCCATCTGTTTTCTGTGAAGATTTTAAATATCCTTTCGTTCCCTGTATTTTACTCCTGCCACCTTCAGAATTCGAAACAGAATAATCAAGTCAACATTGTCAAAAGCTTTCTCTAAGTCTACAAATGCTAGAGAGGTACGTTTGCCTTCCCTTAACCTATTTTCTAAGATAAGTCGAAGGGTCAGTATCACCTCACGTGTTCCAACATTTCTATGGAATCCAAACTCATCTTCCCCAAGGCCGGCTTCTACCAGTTTTTCCATTCGTCTATAAAGAATTCGTGTTAGTATTTTGCACCTGTGGCTTATTAAACCGATAGTTCGGTAATTTTCACATCTGTCAACACCTGCTTTCTTTGGGATTGGAATTATTATATTCTTCTTTAAGTCTGAGGATGTTTTGCCTGTCTCATACATCTTGCTCATCAGATGGTAGAGTTTTGTCAGGGCAGGCACTCCCAAGGCTCTGTCAAACTCTTCACGCAGTATCATATCTCCCATTTCATCGTCATCTACATCCTCTTCCATTTCCATAATACTGCCCTCAAGAACATTGACCTTGCATAGACCCTCTATACACTCCTTCCACCTTTCTGCTTTCCCTTCTTTGCTTAGAACTGGTTTTCCATCTGAGCTCTTGATATTCATGGAAGTGGTTCTCTTTTCTCCAAAAGTATCTTTAATTTTCCTGCAGGCAATATCTATCTTACCCCTAGTGTGATATGCCTCTACATCCTTACATTTGTCCTCTAGCCATCCCTACTTAGCCATTTCGCACTACCTGTCAATTTCATTTTTCAGACATTTGTATTCCTTTTTGTCTGCTTCATTTACTGCATTTTTGTATTTTCTCCTTTCATCAATTAAATTCAGTATCTCTTCTGTTACCCAAGGATTTATAGTAGCCCTCATCTTTTTACCTACTTGATCCTCTTGCTGTCTTCACTATTTTATCTCCCACAGCTACCCATTCTTCTTCTACTGTATTTCTTCCCCCCTGTATTTGTCAGTCCTTCCCTAATGCTCTCCCTGAAACTCTCTACAACCTCTTGTTCTGTCAGTTTATCAGGTCCCATCTCCTTAAATTCCCACCTTTTTGCACTTTCTTCAGTTTTAATCCACAGTTCATAACCAATAGATTGTGGTCAAAGTGCACATCTGCCCCTGGAAATGTCTTACAATTTAATACCTGGTTCCTAAATCTCTGTCTTACCATTATATAATCTATCTGATACCTTCCAGTATCTGTGGGCTTCTTTCATGTATACAATCTTCTTTCATGATTCTTGAACCTTGTGTTAGCTATGATTATGTTATGCTCTGAGCAAAATTCTACCAGCTGGTTTCCTCTTTCATTCTTTACCCCCATTCCATATTCACCTACTACGTTTCCTTCTCTTCCTTTTCCTACCACCGAATTCCAGTCACCCATGACTATTAAATTTTCATCCCTTCACTATCTGAATGATTTCTTTTATCTCATCATACATTTCATCAATCTCTTCGCCATCTGCATAGCTAGTTGACATATAAACTTGTACTACTGTGGTAGGGCTGGGCTTTGTATCTATCTTGGGCACAATAATGCGTTCACTATGCTGTTTGTAGTAGCTTACCCGCATTCCTTTTTTTTTTTTTTAATTCATTATTAAACCTACTCCTGCATTACCCCTATTTGATTTTGTATTTATAACTCTGTATTCACCTGACCAAAAGTCTTGTTCCTCCTGCCACCAAACTTCACTAATTCCCACTATATCTAACTTTAACCTATCCATTTCCCTTTTTAAATTTTCTAACCCACCTGCCCGATTAAGGGATCTGACATTCCATGCTCCAACCGGAAGAATGCCAGTTTTCTTTCTCCTGATAACAACATCCTCCTGAGTAGTCCCCACCTGGATATCCGAATGGGGGACTATTTTACCTCCAAAATATTTTACCCAAGAGGACACCATTATCATTTAACCATACAGTAGAGCTGCATGCCCTCGGGAAAAATCAAGGCTGTAGTTTACCCTTGCTTTCAGCCGTTTGCAGTACCAGCACAGAAAGGCTGTTTTGGTTAGTGTTACAAGGCCAGATCAGTCAATCATACAGACTGTTGCCCCTGCAACTACTGAAAAGGCTGTTGCCTCTTTTCAGGAACCACCCGTTTGTCTGACCTCTCAACAGATAACCCTCCATTGTGGTTGCACCTACAGTACGGCTATCTGTATCGCTGAGACATGCAAGCCTCCCCACCAACAGCAAGCAAAGTCCATGGTTCACTGGGGAGGGGAAATTGTATATAATAACTCTTAATAATGTCTGGTTTATTCAGCACACTGAGGTTCTGTTTTATTAATTTCCTAACTTTCTGCAGTTTCTTACTTTCACTCTATAGTTCATATGCCATAAATTATGGTCAGAATTCATATCAGACCATGGAAACATATTGCAAATTGAAATCTGGAAAAACCTGTGCATGAAGATTTTTTTAAATTTTTTTTTATATATATAATAAAAAATTCTTAATGCACAGGTTTTTCCAGATAACAAATTGCAATGTGTTTCCATGGGCTGATATGAACTCTGACCATAATTTGTGGGTTACGAACTACAGATTAAAAGTGAAGAAACTGCAGAAAGTTAGAAAATTAATAAAACAGAACATCAGTGTGCTGAATGAACCAGACATTATTGAGAGTTTCAAGGGGAGCATCAGGCAACGACTGACACAAATACATGAAACAAAAACAAAAGAAGATGAACAGGAAGATCTGAAAAATAAAATAGTGAAGGCTAAAGAGGTACAATTAAGCAAAAAGACAAAACATGACGGAAATTCTTGGACAGAACTTTAGATATTGACTTTAACTGGCAAAATAAGACAATAGGAGAATGAAGCAAATGACACATGCAAAAGGCAATAAGATGTCTCAAAAAAGAGATTAATAGGAAATTCAAATAGACAAAACAGGAATGGATAGAAAGAAAATGCAAAGTTGTAGAATCATACATGATTATGGGAAAGATAAATGCCATGTACAAGAAAATTACAGAAATCTTTGAAGAAAAGAAATGCAACATTAAGAATATCAAGAGTTCAGATGACATGCCAATATTGAGCACAAACGGGAAGGCAGTATGATGGGAAAAGTACACAGAGTAGCTATGTTACTGAGGTCCTTGGGAGAACCCACCATGGCATAACCTAGTATGTAAGATGTATGAGACACACAAAATGCCCTCAAACTAGAATACAAATGTAATACAGTAACAACTTGGACAATAATAACTTGGGACCGAGTGATAACGATGTAAGGCAAATTCAGTTAAGTTGGGTTCCAATTTTGCATATAAATACATATAAATTATTTCAGTTGGGACCAGTGACTAAAGAAAACAATGTAATTTAGAAGAAAAATGTTTAATAAGATGTTCAACAATTCAATGAATTACATTACAGTACAGTAATATGCACTGCAACCATGCAAACCTAAATTATTGTGATGCAGAAGGCTTCATGAAATCAAACAATGTCATCTGAGGAGTCAATTTCTTTTTCTTTTCATGCAAAACTCCTTCTAAGCATGCTAATAAATTTTTTACTCCCCATTTTGTAGCAGAAATGCACATTTCATAGGAGTATATTTTTCCTAAAATTTCTAACACTTTTTCAATGGGACTGAGGTCTTCTGTCAAGTTTGCAAACATCATTTTGTCTTCTGATTGAGCTGTGTCTAAGGCTTTAGGTTGTTTCATGTTTTGTTCTTGCTCATGCATTTTTTATTAGCTCATCAATTGTCAGCTCCTGATGGTGTGAATCTAGCAGTACTTGAAAATCGTGACCATCCACTTCTAAATTTGTCTGGCAAGATTGACTGCTTCTTCAATCATACCATCAATTTGCTCAGGGTCTGGTACTGATTCCCTATGAGTATTAGTGGTGCAAGAAGATGGACACAGTTACTTCAAGATGCCATTTAAAGTTCATTCCAAGATTGTTGAATAATTCTCAGGACATGTACAAAAGTTTTAAATGTCTTACTGAATCCCTCATCCATCAGTTGAGCTGCTTTTATTCTGTGGCAAAAATGCAGCTTTCATGTGTGGATCAAAATTAATTAGAGCAACAGGAGGATGACCTGGTGTGTTATCTATTAATAGCTTCACTTTAAATGGGATTTGTTTTAATTGGCCATAGTGTTCAACTTCAGGTACAAAGTGGTGCCCAAACCTGTCCTCAAAAAGGGAAGTTGTCACCCAAGCTTTAGCATTCAACTTTTAAATTGTGGGAAACCGAAGTTTAGATGTATTTTTTAAAGCTCTTGGATTTTCTGAGTGGTAAAATATGAGAAATTCTAATTTACTACCAGCAGCTACATTGACGCCGACCATTACCGTCCATCAAGCTTTGGAAGCCTTCAAACTCACAAAGATTTTCTCTTCATAAATGATAAAAGTTCCTTTAGGCATCTTTTTTCAGAGCAGATCAGTTTCATTTACACTGAATATGGTTTGTCTGCTGCAGCCACTTACTTTTATCACTGCTTTGAGATTCACTGGATAGATCAGTACAGTCTCCTTACCAGCACTTGTCGCCACTGCAGTTTCCTTGATGAAATGCACATTACAATGATTTTTGAATCAGCTAAACCAATTGTTACTAGCTATAACATTTCATCTTTGACTGTTTTTCCAGCTTCTTCTTTCAATAAACACAATAAATGTATGTTTTTCTTAATTCACACTATCTTCTCAGACAAGTCTTAGCATCAATACTGCCTTGCCTATTTCTACGTTTCTTTCTGGATGTTGGCTTCTACAAGTTATTACACCCTTCTGTAAATAATTCATGTCAGTATTTTACAACACTGACTGATTCAGGTGATGATTTGGTAATATTCCATCCTGTGCACACCAACTACATTTTTTTGGAACTGGAATTACAGTAAGACTCTGAGTTATGCAATAGAATACAAAAAGCGAAAGGTTCTCAACCAGGAAACCTAACTGTAGTTATAAGAGTAGAAGAGTATGAAAAGCAGTTTAATGTTGAAAGTGTTGAGCTGGGAAGACACTATATTTACTATATGTTTCTTTTTAAAGTTGGCATCCAGAATGAGAAGCAGAATGGGAGTTCTCTGAGGTTGTGGGTGATATAATATCCTCGTTCTGTGTTGTAGCAAGATGTTAGTAAAATAACTTATGTAGTTTAATCAGCATGTGTGATATAATATTCAAAATAAAGTCAGCACATAAAAGTAAAAAAATAACAGGTTATGGGTCCTGTGCTGTACAAAATAAAAAGGTAAAACAAGAGGATGTGATAAAAAGGAAAAAAGGGGAGGGGAATCATAATAACAATCTATATTGTGGGGAAAAATTCACTTAAAGCTGTCTCAAGAAAACGAATAATTGCACGATATACAAGTGCACAAAGGCAGCTGTTCTTTTGGCATATGGGACATCAAAATTGGAATATTTTTTTTATGTAAAAGATCTGTATGACATTGTGGAGGGAACTGGATCACTTTAAAGAAAGGAAGAAGAAATAGCAGCATCATAAACCAAGGTGAACTGTTATATATTGAGGATAAATCCCAAAAAGGTGAAACTTCCAAGGTTACGTATGATGTGAAGAGATGCTTCACAAATAACTCAGAATTTTATAGCTTCTGGGGGGAAAAAAAAGAAAAAACAAATATGCTTGTACTGAGATACTGTCTATTTTGCCAGATGAATTCAAACACTTTTTTTCAGTATCGATTATATCACCCAGTGCCCATGGGAAACTTAATTTTAAGGCCCATAATAGAAGATAAATGGTTGAAAAGTAATAATAAAGAAGAAAGAACTGCATTTAATGTTCATTTTAACAGGAAATAAAAGAAATAATCTTCTTTGTAACAATTATTATTTTCATTACAAAAACAAAACAAAAATGTGATTTTTCACATTAGCAGACATAAAAGAAAAAGCAGTAATTGAAGAAAACAAAACAGAAGACCTCAGTCAAGAAAATAAGAAAGAAGACCTTGATGAATAAATTAATAAAGGAGGCAACACTTTTATTGTATGTGAATGCAACCAGAAAAGATTTCAGAAGAAGATAATGAGAAAGTATAAATGGTTATGGTTCTCAAAAGTGCATGTGTAACACAAATATTTAATGAAGCTGACAAGTTAACAAACGTGAAAGACCACAACAGCATTGTGACAGTTGTCAAATAATGTGGATCAATGAACATAGTAGCAACAGGAAACTTTGTGGTGAAAACTGTATTCTCAAGGATGTTATGTACGTTCCTGAAGTGAATAGAAATCTGATGTCCATGAATGCTATCACTGAAAAAAATTGCACTCATTGTTAAAGGACAAAAAAACAAGATATGGATTGTATCAAGAAAATATTAAATCAGAAATGCAGTCATTGCTGACAAAAGAAGAAAACAAAAATGCTATAAGAAGCCAGTTCACACAGGCACAAGCGGTACTTCACCGATCAAAAGAATGTGCAACAGAGTTCCTAATATTTTATGCTCAGAAGATATATCGTGTGAACCTTATGTGATTACTAAGCTTACAAGAAAGAGATTTTCTATTGTGAGAGACAGAGCAACAAGGCCACATGATATAACACAGGCTGATATTTGTGGAGAGACAGATCCTACAAAATTTGATGGATCAGATACTATATGACAATATTAGATGACGTCATTCATTTTTGTGTTACTTATAAGTCAAAGGCTGCAAGATTCATAAGAAAATGTGTGTAAGAAAGTGAAAATCACTTCAATCTGAAAGTGTCAAAAACAAAATGTGATAAAAGTGGGGTGAGGTTAAAGAAATTGTGTGAAGTATAATGAATTGTGCTAGGCTATAGTATTCCTTATAGTCCTCAAAACAATGGGAAAGCAGGCAGATGAAATCTGACAATAATGAACAAGGCAAGAGACATGACCTTTGATAGCAAATCGAAGAAAGAGCTGTGGAGAGAAGCAGTGCTCACAAATATATTTTTAATTAATATAATCCATATATTTTTATTACTTCTGATGCTTCAAATAGCCACAGACTTTTTGATGCAGGAAGAAGAAATATTATTGTGTCAAGATGTATTGAATGGCAAAAGAAGAGGATACAATGAAGAAAGAAGGAACTAAAATTTTAGGGACAATACTAATTTGAAGAAATATTTAAAATATGAAGATTATAATACACATTACTTTCATAGAAGAATGTATTAATGACCTAGATAAAGAGAACTATGTAAATGCAAGAGATGAAGAAAAGAAATCACTTGAACATAGTTAGTGACCCCAACAATGACAATAGGAAAGCACATCTTTACAGGAAAATGGATCTTTAAAGTTTAAGATGATGACCAATATAAGGCGAGGTTAACTGACAGAGGTTTTAACAAGAAAAGGATATAGATTTTAAGACATTGTTCAGCCCAGTTGCAAATATCCATTCACTATGACTGTTGTTTGCTCTAGCAACAGAGAAAAATTTTGATATGGCAGTGCTTGATTTAAAAACAGCCATTCTCTATGGGTAACTGGATTAAGAGATTTCCATGAAGATACTTGAAGGCTATAAAAAAGCTGGAAAAATCTGTTTTGAAGAAAGCTCTGTATGTACTTACACAAGCTCCATTCAGATGGTATAAACCTCTGACCAATTAACAAAATAAATATAAGGACTGATTCAGGTGAACACAGATCAATGAATATTTAAAGATGTTGATGTTGAAAGAACTGAAGAGCTGATAAAACACAATGTTCGTTGTATGTTGCATCCAGAATAAGAAGCAGAATGGGAGCTATCTACCAGTGTTGGTAACATTAGATCTGCAGTCTGTGTTGGATAAAGATGACAATAAAATAACTTATGTAGTTTACTCAGCATGTGTCTTGCAATATTTGTAATAAAGTGAACACAAAAAAGTAAAGGTAACCACAACCCTTTGGCAGACTATATCCTTTTACCAGTCTCATCCCCACTCTCCAAAAGAGGGCATATGTGTAATATCAGTATGGTACTTTGATTTTTTTTCTGGTTATTTGGATTTAAATAGACTGAAGATTTTCTTTTGCAGCAAGTTAATATTTTACATTAATTTAAGCTATTGTTTTCACATTGTTTATATTTGGGCTCACCAATATGCAGAATGAAGGAAACATGTTGGACTAGAAATTGATGTACCATTACAATTTGTACATTACACAGACTTCAGGCACATAGTAGGAAAAAAACTGCTATTGAAATTATGGAGTAATAACAATTAAAAAAAACTTTCATAATAAAAACCTAATCCCTCTGTTAACCTGAAAATGATAGGACAATTATCCTTTAAGTAAGTAAAATGACATTGAAATGATAAAACATGTAATTTTTAGTCTTAGAAACAAATTCTTTCCTGTCTTTGTGTGAATTTATTTACTTTTGTTTCGTGTAAATTTCTATGTAGTTTGGGAAGATGTATGTAAAATTTTTATTGTTAAACCTAAAAATTTAAAATGTTACAGTGTCACTAATAGTTTAAAATCATATAAATAGAGGTGATTTGTATCCCACCATATCTCAGTTGGATGGAGTTCAGTTTGATGTCAGTGATTAGACAATGTTAAGTCAATTTTACATGTATTTCGCAGCCAAACATCTAGTGGGTGAAATAAAACTCTTTGTGAACATGAATTCCTGGAGCTTATTTCTACCATTGCATGATTCCTCAATGGTGATGCAGTAACATCAAGATAGACCTATGGCAACATTCAGGAGTAATGTGATGTGGTATTCTGTTTTCTTGTATTATGCAATGATACACATCCCAAACTTCACCACACAAAAATCGTTTTTCAATACATTATATTACAAAAACCGCAACATTTAGTAAGCAGTGAAAGAATCCACAAACAGATTTGGAATGTAAATCGAGGTTCAGTGAGAACAATCAATTTTTAAGGTTTACTAGTGACACTATAATTCAGTGAGAGTCAACAAAGGACTTGACAGGTAAGTTCAAAATGGAATAAGTAATATCCTAAGAAAGGTTATAGGGCGGGCATTAACAAAAGAAAAAGAGGGGTAATGCAATGTACTCAGATTAAATATGGTAACGCTGTAGGCACTAGATACTGAAAGTAGTATAGGTACAATATATTTGACAATGGCAGAAGTAGAGAGGATATAAAATGCAGAATGGCAATTGTGAAAAAAAAATTTCCAAAAACAAGAAGGAGCAACGGCCTTGCTGCAGTGGATACACCGGTTCCTGTGAGATCACCGAAGCTAAGCGCTGTCGGGCATGGTAGGCACTTGGATGGGTGATCATCCAGGCTGCCGTGCGCTGTTGCTATTTTTCGGGGTGCACTCAGCCTCGTGATACCAATTGAGGAGCTACTTGACCAAATAATAGCAGCTTCGGTCACGACTGGGAGAGCGATGTGCTGACCCCACGGCCCTCCTATCCGCATCTTCTACCAAGGATGACACAGTGGTTGGATGGTCCTGGTAGGCCACTCATGGCCTAAAGACAGAATGCTTAAAAAAAAAAAAAGCCTTATCTTAGAAAATAGATTAAGGAAAGGCAAACCTACATTTCTAGCATTTGTAGACTTACAGAAAGCTTTTGACAATGTTGACTGGAATGCTCTCTTTCAAATTCTGAAGGTGGTAGGGGTAAAATACAGGGAGTGAAAGGCTATTTACAATTTGTGCAGAAACCAGATGGCAGTTGTAAGAGGCGAGGGACATGAAAGGGAAGCAGTGGTTGGGAAGGGAGTGAGACGGGGTTGTAGCCACTCCCCAATGTTATTCAATCTGTATATTGAACAAGCAGTAAAGGAAACAAAAGACAAATTCAGAGTAGGTATTAAAAGCCATGGAGAAGAAATAAAAACTTTGAGGTTCACCGATGACATTGTAATTATGTCAGAGACAGCAAAGGACTTGGAAGAGCAGTTGAACGAAATGGACAGTGTCTCGAAAGGAGGATATAAGATGAACATCAACAAAAGCAAAACTGGGATAATGGAATGTAGTTGAATTTAGTCGGGTGATGCTGAGGGAATTAGATTAGGAAATGAGACACTTAAAGTAGTAATGGTGTTTTGCTATTTGGGGAGCAATATAACTGATGATCGTTGAAGTAGAGAGGATATAAAATGTAGACTGGCAATGGCAAGGAAAGCGTTTCTGAAGAAGGGAAATTTGTTAACATCGAGTATAGATTTAAGTGTCAGGAAGTCGGTTCTGAAAGTATTTGTATGGAGTGTAGCAATGTATGGAAGTGAAACATGGATGATAAATAGTTCAGACAAGAAGGGAATACAACCTTTCGAAATGTGGTGCTACAAAAGAATGCTGAAGATTAGATGGGTAGATCTCTTAACTAATGAGGAGGTATTGAATAGAATTGGGGAGAAGAGGAGTTTATGGCACAATTTGATTAGAAGAAGGGATCGCTTCGTAGGACATGTTCTGAGGCATCAAGGGATCACCAATTTAGTATTGGAGGGCAGTGTGAAGTGTAAAAATCGTAGAGGGAGACCAAGAGATGAATATACTAAGCGGATTCAGAAGGATGTAGGTTGCAGAAGGTACTGGGAGATGAAGAAGCTTGCACAGGATAGAGCAGCATGGAGAGCTGCATCAAACCAGTCTCAGGACTGAAGACCACAACAACAACAACAACAACAACAACAACAACATTGGTACATCACATAAATAATGGAGAAGCACTGAATCAAACTGCAGACATAATAAAGTTTATGGTACAACTTGCCAAAAAAGAGGGGATCAGTTGGTAAGATGCATCGTGAGATATTAAGGAAAAGCAATTTGGTAAAGCTGTGAAGTGTGGAGGGTAAAAATCATAAGAGGTCAAGGCATGCCTACAGTCAGCAGGTTCAAGTCAAAGTAGTTTACAACAGCTATGCATAGATGAAGAGGCTTGTACAAGGCAGACTATCATGGCGATCTGCATCAAACCACATTTTCAACCAAAGAACACACCAAGGACATTTACTTTCTGAATAAAGCACTTATGGTTTTCATGCAGTAATGTGACATAACATTGTGTATCATAAAAATAAAGTAGCAGGCATTAACAACAAAGTCATGGTACCAATTGATGCAATTTGATATTTAGGACAGTTGAAGACAAATCAGGAAAATAAATAAACATAAAAATGACACCGAGTCACACTAAATATGGATTTTAAGAGTAAGTGTTCAATGAGTTTGAAAATGAAAACTTACAATCATTGTATGTGTCCAGTTATGACTTAAAACATTGAGACAGACTTTTAATATGAAGAACATTCAAAGACTGAGAGCTGCTGAGAGATACAAGTTGTAAACTGCTAGGAGAGACCAGGAAAAAAAAAAAGAAAAAAAAAAAAAAAAAAAAAAAAAAACAGACTGAATTGGAAGATGTAACTATGATTCCATCAGGCTATCTGACATTTGCAAAACATGAATAGACAGAGACTGGAGGTTTATTTGAGCAAAATACTTTATTGCAATCACTGAATTTTGTGAAAAAGCTGAACAGGGTCTTTGAAAATTATTACTATCTTTGAGGTCTCATCGGAACATAAATTCTGAAGCAAATCCCTCTCAAATGTATGACTACTCAACAGGAAGTCAGTAAGCAATTACTATTATAACCCAGAGTGACAGGATCAAGAACAGAACACAAAACATAGAACATACAAAACATATACAACTACACAGCAAGGAATAAGCAATACATAGAGATGTGAAAACTTATTAGAAAACACAGCACCCCTGGTGGCTGGTGCGGAAGCTGTTTTACAGCTGTGTTTCACTTGTAATTGTGCACATGTGACATTACACCATTAAACACATGAGAATCACTGGATGGCACAAACTTGACTGTTGACTGCAGCAATGGCATGCAACCATGTGGCAGACATTACGTCAGCCACCGAAGTGGAAGCAGACCATCATCATGGAATTGGGAAGAAAAATGTGTGTGGTGGCCAGAACAGGATATGCGCACATAATGTTGGTTTGTGATGTCTGGTTGTTGCCCACATAGTAAAGATTGGAACAGGAGGATGCTGAAGTCTTTGTGCTCTGGATGGTGGCTCTTCCTAGAAAATGTATGCAGGCTTGATTCACTTGATGGCAACGGTTATGGATTTCTGCTTACTATGATGTCCAGTGTCTGTACGCTTTTTCATACAACATGGCAGGGGGCTAACAACGGCAGTTGCAGTAGTGGCTTGACACTGACCATTCAGAGCATCAGTGCATGCAGCTTTCTAACTCCTGGAGCATGTAAGTGATCAGTGTTCCATTTCTGTAGGCTGTGGACATCATACTTGAGTGATGCACTCTCTTACTTACTGAAGGAATTTTGATTGATCTTGCATTGCTGAGTGGAGTGAGCTGGCCGCATTAAATTGTCCAGGAATATGCAACGTTTTACCACATACAAATTCCATAGCCAAGGAATCCAAGCCCTGCTTATGTCTCATTCATAGGGAACTGAGAACTATCAGGAGGGCAGAAGTCCAGGACATTCCGTGACACTTTATCACTGCCATCAGGGAATGATACCATCTTTTGATCATTCCATTACTGGCAGGGAAGTAGCTGGTAGTCTTGTGATGCATGTATTTACAGAACTTTGCCAGCTAGCTGAACAAACCCGATTCAAACTGCTGACATGATCATAGTTATGTTTAGCAGGCAGCCTTACCTCGCTAGCCAAGTTGATGTGAACGCAGAGGCTAAAGTTTCTGCAGTGATGTTGTCCTCTGGTGTTGCCTCCAGCAAGCATGTAAAACAATCAGTCACTGTGAGCAGATATCACTGGCCATTCAATGGAGGAAACAGCCCTACCATGTCAAGGTGCATATGAGAAAAATGAGAGGCTGCATCTGGAAAACCACTGGTGTGCAAGTGAACATGATGGGACACTTCACAGCATTGACACTGGGGCATATCCGTGTACACTTACGGAATCTCTCTCCATCCCTGGCCAGATGAAATGTTAGGACACAAGGTGAAAAGTTGAGTATGCTACAGGGCAGCACAGACTGCAAAACCGTTGATGATTTGCGGCCATAATGCAGTTGGTAAGAATGGTCCTGCTCTTCCCAGTGAAATGTGATTACACAATTGAGCCTCCTCATCAGGGATGTTGACCTGTTGCAACTTAAATGCTAAAGTGGTGTTGTTGATGAAGGTCTGAAGCTCTCAGCTGTGCCTGGCCAGTTCTGAAAAATCTATTGGTCACGACATGCTGCTGATGCATGAACAGAGTCTGTCAGCTCACCGTCAATGCCAGAAATGTGCTTATGTATGTGCTACATTAACTTATAAATTTCAGATGGTTATACTGGCAGGGAGAGCAGTTGATGTTATTCTGTTTGAAAGCATAGATTAGCAGCTTGTGATTCGAGTAGATCAGTGAACATCTTTGCTTCTGTAATCCTCTGGGCCTGCTGTGTAATAAATGTCTTTCAAGGGCATACCAAATTTGTACAATCAGTTACGCTGCTATGAGTATTATTGTTTTTACTTGAACAATAGACCTATTTGAGCAATACAGGGTGTTTCAAAAAGGACTTTACGATTTTGAAAATTCATATGAATTAATTCATAGTGCCTACAGAGGAGATCGTAGTGTCAGTTTGTAGGGAGATACATAAAGTTTTGTCCCACATAGTTCATGAGTGCTGAATCACACCATAAGGAGCTCTAGCAGCAGTTCCATTAAAGATGGGTGCCTTCACTGGACCTGAGCATGCTAACTGTGTGTTATGGTCTGAAGAAACCACGTCAGTGACAACACTTCAGAGTAATTTCCATACCAAGTATGCTAAAGCCTGAAATTCATGAGTGGCATAAATGTTTTGTAGAAACAGAGTGCTTGGGAAATCATCAGGTCATCCAAGCACATCTGATGTCTTTGAGTGAGTGAAATAATGTTTTGTCAACAGCCATACAAAATCGACCAGTCGTGCATCTCGCTAACTGCGAGTCTCACATATGACTGTTTGGCATGTGTTGGGAAACTGTTCACATTTGAAGCCATATAGATTGACAACTCTAAAAGCAATAAAAGACACTGATAAAATTGCTCGCAGGAAAAAAATCATCTTTTCTGACAAGTCGACTTTTCACTTAAGTGTCATGGTTAACACACATAACTGTTGGATTGGGGGCAGTGCAAATCCACAGCAAACATTGCAACATGTTCATGATAGCCCTAAACTTAGTGCTTTTTGGGCATTGAGGAAGAACAAAGTGTATGGCACCTTTTTTCTGAGAGAGAAGCATCAACGGGATAGTGTACCTGAATATGTTACAGTAATTCTTGATACCACAGACTGATGAGAACAACCAAGAATGAAATGTTTACTTCATGCAAGATGGTGCACCACCCCAATATCTGTCTGATGTCTGAGATTTTCTCAGTGACAGCTTTCCAGGTCAATGGATTGGCTGTGATGTGCCAATTGCAGGGCCTCCACATTCCCCGGACCTGACACCACTAGATTTTTTTAATGAGGATTTGCACCTCCTGTACCGGCTTCTCTACATGAACTTAAAAGCAAGAATTTACACTGCCACTGATCAAATTACAGCTGTAATGCTACAGCAAGTTTGGGAAGAAACTGACTTCCAGTGAGTCAGGAGAACCAATAGAAGCCACACAAAACACCTTTAGTCTTTTTTTTTTTTTTAAAAAAAAAAGAAAAAAAAATCAGCTCTATGTCTTCTATCACTAAATTTATATGAATTTTTAAAGTTGTAAAGTCCTTTTTGGAATACCCTGTACAGCCATTAACAAGCTAGCTGTAATAGGAAATTTTATAAATTTTGGTACATTTGGTGCATTTCATCTGAGTTGCTTATGAATAATATGATAAATTTTGGTACATTTGTCATATTTCATCTGAGTTACTTATGAGTAATATGATTTTACATATGTTTTACAGTTCTGTCTTCCATGTAATATTGTTGTTTCTGTTGCTGTCTATTTGTAACTGATTATGTTTAACACTGATGTAGAGACAATAATCAGTTGTAGTACATTCTGACATTCATTTAGTAGCGGTTAGAAATAAATCTCATACTGTAGTTGATATTTAGTGACAGTTGTATCACTGTTACTCTAATATACTGAAGTACTACAGAAACCCTGGTATAGGCATGTGTATTCAAATACCGAGATGTATAAACAGGCAGAATACGGTGCTGCAGTTGGCAATGCTTAAATAACACAACAAGTATATGGCACAGTTGTTAGATTGGTTAATGATGTTACAATGGCAGGTCATCAATATTTAAGTGAATCTGAATGTGGTGTTACATTCAGCACACAAGTGATGGGACATGGCATCTCTGAGGTAGCGATGAAGTAGGGGTTTTCAATACAACCATTTCAAGAGTATACCATGAATGTCAGGAATCTGGTAAAACATCAAATCTCTGACTTCACTGCGGTTGGAAAAAGGTCCTACTAGATTGGGGCCAATGACGATGAAGGGAATTGTTCAACATGACAGAAGTGCAACCCTTCCAAAAAATTGCTGCAGATTTCAATGCTGGGCCATCAACAAGTGTCAGCATGTGAATCATTCAAAGAAACATCATTGATATGGGCTTTCATAGCTGAAGGCCCACTCGTGTACTCTTGATGACTGCATGACACAAAGCTTTACGCCTTGCCTGGGGTTGTCAGTGTTGACATTGGACTGTTGATGACTGGAAACATGTTTCCTGGTCAGACAAGTCTCATTTCAGATTGTATCGAGCGGATGTATGTGTAGTATCGAGTGGATGGATGTGTACAGTTACAGAGACAACCTCATTAATCCATGGACCCTGCATGTCAGCAGGGGACTGTTCCAGCTGGTGGAGGTTCTGTAATGGTGTGGGGTTATGCAGCTGGAGTGATATGGGACCACTGATACATCTAAATATGACACTGAAAGGTGACATGTAAGAAAGCATCCCGTCTGATCACCTGTATCCATTCATGTCCATTGTGCATTCCAACAGACTTGGGCAACTCCATCTGGACAATGCAACACCCCACATGCTCAGAATTGCTAAATACTGGCTCCAGGAACACACTTCTGAGTTTAAAACACTTCCACTGGCCACCAATCTCCCCAGAAATGAACATTATTGAGCATACCTGGCATGCCAAGCAAGGTGCTGTTCAGAAGAGATCACCATCCCCTACTACTCTATGAATTTATGGACAGCCCTGCATGTTTCTTGGTGTCAATTCCTGCCACCACTACTTCAGACATTAGTTGAGGCCATGCCATGTCATGTTTCGGCACTTCTGCATGCTCGCGGGGGCCCTACGTGATATTAGGCAGGTGTACCATTTTCTTTGGCTCTTCAGTGTAGTAACCAGTTGTGTGTTATGTTCTGACTTTTCATTAATGATGGTCAGAAATAAACTTAATTTCCAGTTTACATTTTGTAAGATTATCTGCAGTATTGTGTGGTTCAATCTGCTGCCTGCAATTCCATCAGCGGTGTTGTTGGGTTATTCTGAATGGATATCAGTAGTGTTGTGTTATTTAAGTAAAATTTTTTTCTGGTTGTAATATGGTTTATCCAGAATCAAGGTGGATGAAGTTTCGATTAATTGTTTGTATTTTAGGTCAATTTATTCACTGAGGATTAAATGTGGATAATTTCTTGTGTGGAAAATAAACAGCAACAGAAACAACAATACTGCATAGAAGTCAGGACATGAAAAACGTATGTTAAATCATATCATTCATAAGTAACTCACATGTAATACAAAAATGTATAAAAATTTATAAAATGTTCAGTTATAGATAGCCTGATGATGGCTGCATAGAAAAAAATAGTACTCATAGCAGCATAGCTGGTTATACAAATTTATTATGTCCTTGTTGCTATTTGCAGCTGCAAGTATTTAACTGTCTCATACACAGCCAGGGGCTTGTGGTCATATGCACTCCAACTCTGTTGCAATGGTGACAATTTGCATGAGAAGTACACAAGTGGTTGCCATGAATCATCTGACCATTATTGCAGTAACATGTCAACAGCAGTTTGACTTGCATCTACATCTAATGCCAAAGGCACATCCAGCTTAGGCTGTGCAAGAGGTGCCGTGTTTGACATACACTGTCAGAAGGCCTCAAAAGCAGAGTACATTGGGTCATTCCACTACAATGGAACTCCATTCAAGCCTTTGGACCAGTATGTACTGCGTTCAATGGATCTTACAGCTACAGTAGTGGATGTCGGTGGTAAAAATTTAACATTCCTAGAAACTGGCAGAACTCCTTGATTGTGGTCAGTTATGGGATCTGTAGAACTGCTTTGACTTCATCAAGTTAGCCATAGAGAGCCTGCTGATGATATTCCATGGCCTAGAAATGTTATCTCAGGTTGCCCAAACATCCAATTTGCCATATTTAATACCACATCAAACTGCTCCAGACGTTTAAATACCTCTTGAAGATACTGGTTGTATTGCTCCCTGGTGGTCGAATACACAAGTATATTGTCTAATACACAAAGAAAAAGGACAGTCCTAACAGAAGGGCATAAATACTCTTTTGGATGGTTTTGGCAGCGTTTTGCAACTCAAATATTGTGAATCTGCTTTCAAAAAGCCCTAATGGGGTGAAAATGTCTTCCTCCACCAAAGGAATCTGCATGTATTCCTTGGAGCAGCACAAAATGCTGAATATTGTTGGACCGTGTAGCATGTAATTATAATCATGCAACAAAAGCACAGGATATTGATCAGTTACAGTTCTGGAATAATATCTTGGTGAAAGCCTGCTGCTGTCAGTCTGGTAATGCTGTTGACCAACTGAGTGTCGGGTACATCCTGTAAGTGATGGGAATGTCTAAAAAGGTGAGTTCCTATAATTAGATCCATGATGTCAGCAGTGGTGAAGCCCCAAGAGAACAAGCAATGCAGTGCCATATTCAACTCAATCCACTGCATTCCATACATTGAGATGGATGAGTTATTTGCTGTGGATAAACAGAATTCCATCAGTGGTCTACACCTACACACTGAATTTCTCAGGAGAATGCTTGAATCCGAGATGGTGTCTATCAAATACTTCTGGCTGGACTTTCTATTACTAATGAACAAGTGTGAGGGCAGTCAGTTCTGTCTACTATCGACTGCCTCTGGAATTTGGGAACAAACATGGTACTGTGCATTTACCCACATGTTCACTGAACCTATGGTGGTACCAACACATGGGTTCCATGCATGAGAATGCAGCATTGGTTGAGATCAGCTTCTGGATCTCCAGCAATAATGTCCTCTACCATTCCAAGCCCCACCAAAGAGTTGAACTCTATGCACATGACTGTTAGTGTCACGATCATACTACGGCCTGTCACTGTCACTGCACTAACCTGGGCGGGTGCAACAGACTGTCGAATTTGGTTGGTGGGCTCCAATGACATTTCTGTTTGTAATACCATGATCACTTTGACCTGCAGCAGTGATCCTCTACTTCACAGAGTGTGTAGTAGATTGTCAGGAATGGTAACTGTATCCACTTTGCTCTGCAAGTGATATAGATATTGCAATGGCTCGCAAGCATCTATGTCTTCTTATGTCAACACTTGCTAGATTCACTCCTCATGTGATGCTGTGACTCTCCATATAACTTCTGATTTAAGCCTTTCATATGAATTCTCTTGAGATGGTGCAGTAATTACATGTTGTACTTCCATGGCATGGTGGTTGTCAAGTTGACTTGTGATGAAGTGAATTTCGATGAATCAGCTGTAATTCCAGCATAGCAAAAGATGGCTTCTACTTGCATGAGCCATAGGATAGGGTTCTTCAACCAGAATTGGAGCAAACAGGCTCCTAGTCTGGACATAGCTGGAGCGTCATTCATCTTGTGTAATATGTAAATACAATGGCAATTATTCCACACTCTTCAGCTCAAATCAGGTCGGGGTCGCCACTTATCAGGTACATTTAAATTTAGACCATCCAACCTTTGCAAAATGTGAACACAATACAACTGTATGTTTACTGGAACAAAATATTTTATTGTAGTCACTGCATTTAGTGAGCAAGGTGGACAGTGGGCACTGCAATTATTACTATCTGGTGAGTTTTGATCAGAACATAAATTCTGAGGTGTATAATTCTGTAATGTACAAATGCTCAAGAGGAAGTCAGTAAGCAATTACTACTGTAATCTGGAGTGACAGGCTCAAGAACAAAACATAAAGCACAGAACATACAAAACATGTAAATATTCACAGCAAGGAATAAACAATATACAGAGATTTAAAAACTGGTGGCTGATGCAGAAACTACTTTACAGCTGTACTTCACTTGTTATCATATACATGAGACACTACACAACTAATCACATAAGCATCAATGGTTGGCACAAACTTGGCCATTGATCATGGTGGTGACATGCAACTGCATAGCAGATTAGGTTAGATTAGATTCAGTTTTCATTCCATAGACCCAAAAATGAGATTATTCTTGTGGGTGTGGAATGAATTAGAAAGGACAACATAAAACATTTGAATACAATACTCACTACCTTAATCATTTGTCAGGAAATTGCCATAATAGGTGAATACATTACAGTAAACTGGAACTGCTAAATTTTACAGAAGTAATACTCTGTCAGAATGAAACATAGTTATACAGTTCTAATAAATTTATCATACACACAATATCTAATCTTGACAGTTGTGACCAAGTGCTGTCAAAACCGAAATTTAACAGAGAATTTTACTTAAGCTTGTCTAACAGTCATAGTTAAAATATTCATCTATATCTGTTTAAATAGCGCTTTGTCCGAAACCAAGTTTTTAACAGTTGCTAACAATTTATTGAAAATGTGTGTTGCTGAATATTGGACCCTTTTTGGACCAGGTAAGTGATTTTAGATCTTTATGTAGATTGTTCTTATTCCTAGTATTGGTACTATGTTTTGAGCTATTGGTTAGAAATAGAAATACATTACTTGCAACAATTTCAATAAAGAATATATATACTGAGAAACACTGGTCAGAGTACAAAGTTCCTTGAACAGCTTTCTACATGATGTTCTTGAATTTACACCCCACAAATGAGTCTTTTTGCACACTAAAAAATTTTGCTCAGTTTTATGAACTACACCAGAATATGATTCCATATTATATAACAGAATGAAATTAATGACATAATAGAATGAAAGTAAGCAAAGTACGCAAGTTTTTTTTATATTTATATCTCCTACATCTAACATCATTCTCACTGCAGTCACAATGGAGACTGGCTGGACATGCAGCCAGGTGAATGGATAACAGTAACTGGGTAAGAGACAAGAAAAGTCAAGATGGCAACCTAATGAAAGGTAGGTACATAACGTTAGAAAACATTCAGAAGCAGAATAGATTTATGTAGCTGTAGATCATAATGTATGGAAAATTCTAGATCAGAGGACATCAACTGAGTGTTGTTGTTGTTGTTGATGGTGGTGGTGGTGGTGGTAACGGCGGTGGTGGAAAATGCTCAATCACTATCACAATTCTGTTTATCTTACATGTAGAAAGAGTTTCAAGTTTTTTCTGTCAAGAAGTACAAAATATTTTCATCTCTCACCAGCCTTTTTCAAACTGAAAAAAATGTGGTAGAGATTTCCTGTTTCCTGCAAGTGCATGTTTTGATAATTAAACAAACTGCCTGCAAAATAGGAACTTGGGAAATGATTCCATCATTAAAAATTATAAGTGATAGAATCATAATGTAGAATTCTCACAATCTGAATAACTCAATACACTTTTCTTTGTCACTTGATTCAAGAATTGGTCATAATTGTACAATATCAGCTTAACTCTTCCTAAGACATTGTATGGTAATCAATATTATCTTTATTGTTAATAACTGTACCACTGAAGGTCCATGACCCAAAATTTAAAGCTGCCATAACAAACAAATATTTTTAAGCTAAGCTGAAAACTTTTTGAAACTCTCTCCAGAAGCTAATGCGTATTTTCAGGAATTTTTCTCACAGAAAAAGCCAATATCCTCAAATTGTTGATAGCAATGATGAAATGTCAGATGGAAGTAGTAGCAGATGTCTGCTCACTATACACACTCTGACATTAACATCAACAGTTTTGAACTGCTACGTGTTGTTTTGTATATATTACAGTTTTTTCCATAATTTTCTTATAGCACCTATTTAAGAATGTAGTTTAAAATCATGCTTTTTAGTTTTCATTCACTTTGTGTCTTCTCAGAGCTAAGATCTATGTTCAGCAAATATCTGTGCTCTTTATATCCTCTTGTTTATGTCCACCAGCCATCTAGACGTTATTCATGCAACTAATCAGATGATAAGTACCCACTAGTTGTTACTTTATTGCATTTTAAGCATATGCTAATATTTTTCAGTTTATTGTAAAAGTAGTTTCATGTTTGTGGGGTCATGATTAATTGGAGCGATTGTAGTGAAGATGAAAGTAAATTATGAGGTGAGGTTCTCCCAAGGACGTGTAGATTATGCAGTTGAGATGAGAGAATCATGGAACAGGGAAAAAAGATTTATGCCATTCAGACAGGATGACAAATGGTGTATTTCAACTTATGTATATGTATGTTGAAGGGGGGGGGGAAACAGAAAACTGGGACTGGGAAAAGGTAACACCTAACAAGCAAAAGGAGAAAATCTCAGAAATCACATTTAAAATTCCAGTTAGCAATCAGTCTGACTAGTTACCTGATACAGAAGTGCCTCAATCAGTTTTTGAGCAAGGTAGAGGGCAACAGGCAGGAACAACTTTAAGACTAGATTGGTAGAAATATCAAATAGAAAGAAAAGTGTCCTGCTCATAGGTAGCAGATACAGGAGGGGTGTACGCCAAATGGTACAGGAAGAGTTAGGACTAGAATACTGTACCAGTTCACAAACATCAAGAAACCTAGTGCCAAGCTTAGTCAGCTGACAGAGAGCACAGGGGTTCACGCAGCAATTTTGGTGCAGAAGATCAGGTACTTACACTGTAGGAGGAACAACTTAGAGTACAGTATTATAAGTAACCTGGAGGAAACAGCTTCATCAACAGCACACACTCATGTGGGGTTTGTGGAGGTTTTCCAGCACTATGGCCAGTCTTAAATTAACAAAGCTGTCAACCATGTAAACAACCAGCTCTATGAATTGCTTTTGACTGAAACAAAGTCTCATGTCTGTGCTGTATTTGTTCCTACTACGGGAATGGGGATAAACAAATCATTGCCTGCACTTAAATAGGAGGGGAAAGGGTAGGACAGGTTCACGGAGTGTCTTGTAAAAAGGGTAAGAAGGCCACAAGTACACAAGGCAAAACTCCTGTAGTTACTGGAGTTGGAAATGCATTTTTTTTAGGTTAGAATCATATTACAGACAGACAGTCTTGAGAGAAATAAGAAGAGAACAGGACCATAATATATGTAACAATTTTCAGTAAAGTAAAATTAGTTTGTTTCATCAGAACTTTACAGACGTGAAGAAAAAGACAGATGAGCTTTTTGTATGTCTAGAAGATGTCAAAATTTTTTCACTGATAGATGTTCTATGCCTCTCTTAACACCATGTAACTAAGTGATGGAGGAGTTAAATATCATCAATTAGAGACTAGTATCATTTTTTTCTAGAGTTAATGCAGAAAAAGGAGGAGTTGCAACATATGTAGGAGTTGCACACTAAGTAAAAACATTGAAACAAGCAGTTGTTATGTAGATTGTTACCTAGAAGCCTATAGTTTTGAGCTGTTAGTACAGAATACTTCTCTTGTAATAAATCTGTAACAGTTTACAATTTCCATCTAGAAACTTTCAGCCGTTTATGAGAAATCTATACGCTTTATTGAGCTACTTGTCAACAAGAGGAAATAGTTAATATTATGAAAAGGGTAGACTTCTACTCACCACACAGAGGAGAAGTTGAGTTGCAGACAGGCACAACCAAAAGACTGCTACAGATGTGAGATTTTAGCCAAAACGCCTTCTTCTAACATGGAAAACAGACACCTAGTCATGCAAGCACAACTCACACAAGATGACCACTGTCTCTGGCCAGTGGGGCAGACATTCTTATTCGAGGTGATCGACAGATCACAATCAAATACCTCACTGCTTCTCCATTACAATGCAAAGCCTCACACTAGTCTGCACACCCAAGAGGGGCTCACAAAACTTCATTGTACTGTTCTTCCTCATCCACCCTACAGCCAAGATCTTGCAACTTCTGACTTCCATCTGTTTGGTCCAACGAAGGATGCACTCCACTGGAAGCAGAATGCAGATGATGAGGAGGTTATTGATGCAGGAAGACATTGCCTCCAATGTTAACTGATAGAGAGTGGTGCCATGCAGGCATACAGGCTCTCCCAATAAAGTGGTGTGTGTTTATCACCGTGAATGGAGACTATGTTGAAAAACAGGGTTTTGTATCCAAAAGAATGGGGAACAATATGGTGTAATGGAATCCCAAATAAAATAAACTTGCTTAAAAAAAGTGTTGCAATACTTATTGAATGACCATTGCATTACTGTGCTTCTCAAACAATTATGTTCAGCTATTTTTGCTCTTGGTACAATTGATACTCTTGAAAACAAACAAATCAGCGTCCTGACATATTTTTCATATTTCCACACAATAATGCCTTAAGGAGTAATTTTCTGGTCTAACTCATCACTTAGAAAGAAAATATTGCTAGCACAAAGCGGAACAGTATGAATAATGTGCGGTGTTCACCTGCAGTTGTCATGTAGGTACCTCTATAAGAAGCTACGGATTCAACATCATTGTGACAATACACATATTTGTTAACAAAATCCATCATGAATAATTCAGCACAATTTTATAAGAATAGATATATCCGTACCTACAACACTAGAGAAAAAATGACCTTTATTCCCTACTATTCTACATGCAGCAACAAAAAATTTTCATCATTTACCCAATGATGTTAAATGTCTACAATGTAGGAAAAGACTGATTGCCATTTACCATAAAACCATAAAGAAGACATGTCAAGCTGCAGGCAGGCACAATTAAAAGACACTTATATAAGGCTTTGGCCTCAGCCTTCATCAGTAAAAGAGTGTCACACACTATTCAAACACACAAGCAAGCACACAACCACCAACTCCATCATCTAGGGCCAGAATACTGGAATTGGCAATCATGTGTGCATGAGGTATGCTTGTTTGTGCAATGCATTAAAACAAGCGTTCAGTTCAGAGTGCTGTCGAATGTGGAAAAAAACCGCAAATTGGTGTTCATAAGAAGAAGAACAACACATAAAAGGCAACAGGAGCGTAATATGTAAGAAATTGTCCACACAACCTGCCACTGATGATGACTTGCAGAAAATAAAGGCAAAACGCATATGGCACTAAAATTGTGTTTTATTCAGTTGCTGTCAGACGGTCCATAAGTAAAAATTATCAATATACCATAATAAACTTCACATAAGTGTCTTTTAATTGTGCCTGTCTGCAACTTGATGTCTCTTCTTTATGGTAAGAGGCAATCTGTCTTTTCTGCATTGTTGATATTCCTATCTGGAGTTTCCATTAAACATTAAATGTCTAACAGTTAGCAAAGCAAGTTTTAAATCTAACCTAAAAAATTTATCTGAGATAACACTTCTACTCTGTAAACAATTGCTTATTTAAAACATTGTAACCTGCAGCAAAATATTTACCCAGATGGCGAAGAAAGACTGAAATTTTGCAAAAAAGATCTTGCTCCAATAAAAAACAACTATGTTATAATGATTGTCTCCCCAACTGACATATATTTGTGACAAACTGTCCCTTATTTCATAATAATACAAAACAAGCTGTTCTTCTTTGAACTTTCTTGTAGTCCTCAGTCAATCCTACCTAGTATGGATCCAATACTGCACTGCAACACTCTAACAAAGGATGGACAAGTATGGTAGACCTGTTGCATCTTCTCAGTGTTCTGCTCATAAAAAGCAGTATTTGGTTTGCCTCCTCTGTAAATTATCTATGTGACTGTTCAAATTTAAGTTTTACATTATTATAATTCCTAGGTATTTTGCTGAAATGATAGAATTTAATTTTGTGAGATTTATTGTGGAACCCCAATTTAACGGATTCCTTCTACTACTCATGTAGATGACCTAAAACTTTTCATCATTTAGGGTCAACTGCCGCTCCTCACACCATACAGATATCTTCTCTAAATCATTTTGCAATCAGTTTTGATCTTCTGAAGACTTTACTAGATGGTAAATGACGGCTGCGCTGGCATACACTCTCACAAGAACACCAGTTAGCACTAGGAAACATTGTATAGTAGGCACTGAACTAAACAAGCCTATGACAAGAGAAGACCAAGACATGCCCCAAGACTACATGCCAAAAACGCCCCAGGGCACCGTTTTCACAGGTCACTGCAGCTGACCAAGCTGTCTCAATCTCAGTACCTCAGTACGTCGCATCAGGACTCAGTTCTCATTGCACTCAATATGTTGCACTGTGCTCTAGTCTTCCACAGTGATAGTCATCACCTCACACCTCATCTAGCTGTGAGGGAACATTAGTCATTGTATATAGTTGTGATATGAACATGTACAAGATTCAAATATTAGCGTATGTTATTTGATTGTTGTTAACTACGGAACTTCAGATTGGACATAATTAAAGTTAAGTACTCAATTGGTTCCTGTAACAAAGTGTATTTTAAGTGTACATTTTGTGCTGTAGTGAGAGGAAACTGGCCACCCACCTATCATATCACCCCCTCCTCATCCTCCCAGGAAACAGAAAACATTGCAAGAGGGCACAGCCACAACAAGTGACAATGAGTCTGATCAAGTTTTGTTTGCTTTTCAGGTGTTCTCGCTTGTTACAGGGGAGCTGTTGTTATAGTGATACTATTTGCTCATTCGTTTTTGTTGGTGCACGTATTACATTAGGGGAGCTGCAGAACTAATCTACTTCTCTTTTCAGAGCCTTTTCATATTGGTTTTCTATTTGTCTTTTCATATTTTGCTGTAATTTGTTTGCATTAGAATTGCTGTCTTACCCCCTCCACCCTCTGCCCCTCAGCTGCAGACTGCTCCTGCTCTGGAACTAAATCAGATTTTTCAGTTTCAGAACCAGCAAATCACTACATTGCTGCCTACTGTACAGCAACTGTTTGCTGCACAAGCAGTATTGGCTGCCCAACTGACCACCCAACCGACCCAATAAGTGCCACCAAACAACATACCACCATTTCCGCACTTCTATGAAAAAGAGGAGGAATGTCTCGAATATCTCACCCAGTTACAGACCCACTGTCAAGTACATCTGATTCAAGGTACTGTGAAATCTCATTATTTCCTGTCCATCGCAGGAACCCCTGTGTTTTGATTAATTCAAAAACTCTTCCCTAGGTCATCTCCCAACGCACTCTCCTATGATGAAGTAGTAGGTGCATTAAGTTAGTATTACGAACAGCAGATTCAGGTCACAGCAGCCAGATTTCAGTTCTTTTGCCGTAAGAAAAAGCCAGAATAGGCATACCGTCAGTGGTATACTGACTTACAGGGTCTTACTAGGAAGTGTAAATTCAAGTGTAACTGTGGCAACGTTTATAGTGACATGATGATCCACAATGTGATCACCTACAATGTCCCTGATAGCAGAATTAGAGAAGAGATTCTCAAGTACTCATGTACTTCACTCTATCAAGTGCTGCAAATATTAGAAAACTTCCGATCCAGTGGCATAGCCACTGATAAATTTGGTCAGATCCCAATTTGTTGGGTCAAGTTGCATCTTGCCTGCAACTGCCCCCTCAGCTGTCACAATTAGCATGCACAGAGATGCGCAGACAGCTTAATAAACAAGTAGCCAGGCTTGTAAATCTAGTGCAGTCTAACCCACAATGGTTAGCTCACCATAAGCAGCAAGACTGCCTGTTGCATAATGCGACATGTTTACTCACATGAAAAGATAGGCCATATCCAGTCAGCTTGCTCGCAATGGCAAAAGAACGTAAATTCTGCCTGCTCTCACGACACCAGGTCTCATGCACATTCTATGAATGCAGTGTTTTCAAAATTGACTACAGGTTCTAAATGGGTTGTGATCTCATCTCACCTTAGTGCAGCATGTCACCACCAACAAACTATTTGTAACACTAAAAGTTGCTGGACATCATGTCGACTTTCAATTGGACACAGGTGCTTCTGTAACTTTGCTTAATCGTTCCATGTATGAACAGTTAGGCTCACCATGCACTTCACTACATACAATGGACAGGAAATCCCTGTGCTTGGACAGTTTAGTTTACCTGCCACTTACAAATCTCTCACTCGGTCAGTGAAATCTACTGTATTGCAACCAAGAGATGTGCAAATATTTTTGGCTTAGGTTTGTTTGGCTTGTTTGGCCTTAGCATCCATGACAATGTACTTCAAAACTACAGTCAATCGACAGATATTCTCAGCTTAGGCTAAGGCTCAATCCCCAAAGCAACAAGTGCACATAGACTTGGCAGAATCATTTTGCACTCATTGGCTCATAGTGTAGAGTTTTTTAGCAAGTTCCCATTTGGGGTGCCTATGAATGCTACCATGTCACGTAGTACCATTCAAGTATTGTTCTCAATTCTTTTGCATTGAGGGATTACCTGAAGTCATTGTTATGGGCAACAGACCTCAGTTCACATCACATGACTTTGAACAGCTTTATGAATGAAATGGAATTTGTCATTTAACAAGCACCCTGTTTTACCCTTAGTCCAACGGAGAAGCAGAACACTTTGTATGCACTTTTAAACAACAGATGGCCAAGCATCACGCCTCCCACACATGGGAACAGGCAGCACAACTCTTTCTTGCCTCCTAATGTTCCCATCCATACAACAGACCATCACCGGCGGAACTTCTGCATGGCGACGACCATGGGAAACTCCTTCATTTATTCCAGTCACTGCAGTGTCTAGCACCACTGATGGTACACAAATATCACTTTGCCACTTTGTACCATGTGATCTTGTTCTTTACATGGTTTTTGGCCGATGTCAGCACTGGGAACGAGGCCAGATCCAGAAACACAATGGCACATACATGTATCTAATCGCAGGTCCCAATGGTTTGCAGCGCTGTCTCTAGAATCAAATTCACTTTGTCATTTGCCCCAGGATTCTGCTGCCTTTCTTCTTCCAGATTTACAGTCTCATGGGCCCATGTGGCCTTCACATCTGCCTGCTAGTGCCGCCACGGCACCCCAGGATGATCCAATGGAGAGAGCGCCCTTGTCTCCACTGTCGCTGCTCTCCAACTCAATGGACATGGACCCTCCATTGTTGTCGCCGTCATTTCCCCAGGAGCTGCCTAGGGACTGGAAGTGTATCCTGAGCAGTGTTTTCAGGAGGATGTTCCTCTGCTCTCGCAAGCCAGATATCAGGGTATGGTTCTCCACAGTTACGGTTCCCAGCTCATCTCTATGTCGAGGTTCCTGCCTCTCCCCTCATTGTCATTTTCACCTCTAGTACACGACAAGAGTGTGGCGTTTTGGGGGAGAGGGATGTGCTGGTGTATGCCTTTGCCAGCACACCAGTCAGCAATAGGAAACATTCTATAGTAGGTGTTGAACTAAGTGCGTATGTGACAAGATAAAACCAAGACAAGCTCTCAGGCTATGTGCCGATAATGCCCCCTGGGCAGCGTGCATATAGGCTGCTGCCACCGACTGAGCTGTCTCAATCTCAGTACCTCAGTAGATCACATTGGGACTCAGTTCACATTGCACCTCAATACGTCGCACTGTGCTCTAATCTTCTGCAGTGACAGTCATCGTCTTGCACCTTAGTGTGAGGGAATGTTAATCACTGTACATGGTTGTGATATGGATACGTCCAAGATTTAAGAATTAGTAAATGTTATCTGATTGTTGTTAACCACAGAACTTCAGACTGGACAGCACTGAAGTTAAGTACTCAATTGGTTCCTGTAATAAAGTTTATTTTCACCATGTGCGCATTTTGTGTTGAAGCGAGGGGAAGCTGGCCATCCACCTATCATACCACCGTCTCCTCATCCAACCAGGAGCCACAAAACATTACAAGAGGGCACAGCCACAACAACAGAATCAACTGCAAAACTCTATGATGGCTGCTCAGATTGTATCCTAATTCACTTATATAGATTATAAACAATAGAGGGGCTATAACATTTCCTTTGGGAATGCCGGTTATCACCTCTGTTTGACCTGATGACTTCCCATCAACTACTACAAAGTGTGACCTTTCTGACAGGGAATCATGATCCCAGTTGCACAAATCAGAAGATACTCCATAGGCACACAATCTAATTAGAAGTTGCTTGTGAGGAATGGTATCAAAAGCCCTTTGTGTATCCAGAAATATGGAACCACGCTGAGATCCTCTGTTGATAGTATTTTTTACTTTGTGTGAATAAAGAGCTAAGGGTATTTCACAAAAACAATATTTTTTGAATCCATGCTGACTATGTGTCAATAGATTATTTTCATTGAGGTAATTCATAATATTCAAACACAGTGTATGTTTCAAAATTTTACTGCCAATCGACATAAGTGATATGAGTCTGTAATTCATCGTATTACTCCTAATTCCTTCCCTGAATACTGGTGTGACCTGCACAATGTTACAGTGTTTAGTTGAGGATCTATCATCAAACCAGAGATTGTAACATTACTGTTAAGAACAGATCTATTATATCAGCAGACTCTGAAAGGAATCTAATTAGTAGTAATTTAAGTTGCTTTGCTATGAAATAGGACTACCTCTCTGTCCCTATTTGAAATTCCTTCCTCATGTCAACACATTCTGAAGAGGTCATTTTAGCTCAAGTTTTTTTAACTTTAAGGACTTTATTTTGTTATGTCTCTACCCAAATCCAACAGTAAACTGTCCTTTGAAAAATTAGTACAAATGAGTTTACTATCTCAGATTAATATTCACATTAATATGCTACCTGATTTATATTAGCAACAAAGGGGACTGGGCCATTTGTTAATAATTCAACTTTGAAGTTTTGTGATATGAACTGTGCAGCCACACTGCACCATATACTCTTGAAAATTTATTTCTCCCCTATTTCTGAAAAGTTATCATGTTTATTCATATGATTATGTAAAACGATAGCTCTACTTGAGAGCACACCAAAAATGCTGTGAACTATATCTTATTGAAAGTGATTTGTTTACAACTAGCTAAAATGTGATTTAAATTGTTGTACTGTGAAATTCATTGAAATTGTATATGAAATTAAGTAAACTTTTGCAAACTGTATATCAGAACATGTAGGGCAATATGTGGCCCATTTTTTTAATGTAATTAACTACAAAAATCTCATGACATTTAACTTTTATTTTGTAAATCTTACATTTAACAATGTATTCAACTGTTTAGTTTTATATAAAAAGAGAGGGAGAGAGAGAGTTAGTCTGTCAGTCAGTCATCGAGTCTGCATTATTGTCTTTCAGAAGTTGTTTGTGTGAGTCTCTTTCAGAGGCTGTCAGATGAGAAATCTATATTCCAACAATGTACATGCTAATCGGTCACAATATAAGACAAGAAAAGTGATATACTCTGTGTTTTATTTAAAAATTAGTACATCAGCATCACCAAACACTCGGACTTTCTGAAGCAACAACCCTTGAGGATATCAAAGTTGAGTACCTCATCATATGGAGCAGCTAAGTTATTATCTGAACTTTCATTAACTGTGGTTAAAATTTTTAAGTTTTTACTCGTCTTCGTACTTGTGAATGGTGGAGGCCCAAACTATTCAGTTGCTCTGATGTTATGATTGAGAATTCACTACTACCACTGTCCAATTATAGGAAGAACTACAGAAACTGTATATTTTATTTTCACTCAGCGCCAGTGGTAATTAAAATGCTTTCCTCCTCTCACACATTTAAGGGTATCATTTTAGCTACTCTGAGAATATCTAGTTCCAAATTACTCACATTGGTAGATGCTTTTGATTTGAATTGTGGAATATTTACTTTGTTTTCTTTGGTGAAGGAATTTCAGAAAACCTTTTTAGTGATTCTGTTATAGTGGCACTAATTGGCTATCACAAAGTTAAGGTGTTGGTTGTGTCTTGCCACCGATGTACTTCACATACAATCAGAATCTCTTTGGATTTTCGATGAGATTTTGAAACTGAGTTTCGATGAGGAAACTATTAAAAACATCTTGCATTGAAATTCGTGCTACATTTCATGCTTTGCAAAACTTTGCTAACTTTGGGGGCTTTGTGGTCTTTAAATTTGACATGCTTTTCTCATTACTTCTGCAACAGTGTTTTACCTGCTTGGGTCAGCTCTTTCTCTTATTCATTTATTTGGTATAAATCTTTCCATTACTGTTGACACCATTTCTCTGAATTCAAGCCACATCTGACCTATGCTTGCACAGTTAGTTTGCAAGGAGTGGAAGCAGTTTCATAGAAGGTGTCATGTGGATTTTTATCTGCTTTTTGAAATATATACACATTTTGTTTATTTTTTGTGGTTTTAGATGTTACAGTATTCAGTCTTGCTACAATGACATTGTGCTCACTAATTACTGTATCCATCATGAAGCCCCCAATTTGCTTGGGACTATTTGTTGCTGAGAGGTCAATTACATTTTCACAGCTAGTGGATTCCTGAACTAATTGTTCTAAATATTTTTTGGAGAAAGCATTTCATATGCTTTCGAATGACTTTTTATGCTACCACAGACTTTGAAAGTCTATTTTTGCCAACATATCAAGGGTAGATAAAAGGCACCACCAAATATAACTGTACGAGTGGGATGCTATTTGAAATGAGACTCAAATCTTCTTTGAATTGTTTGGCAACTGTATTATCTGATTCGGGAAGTTAGTAAAAGGAAACAATTATTAATTTTGGTTTTTCAGTACAGCTTCCATCATTAATTACTCAATAGACCTATCACTCTCAGTTTTTATACAAGATAGACTACTTAAAACAGCAACAAATTTGTCATCACCAACTGTATTTAATCTATCCTTCCTGAACATCATAAGGTTTGTAGCAAAAATTTCTGTTGAACTTATCTCTGGCTTTAGCCAGCTTTCAGTACTTACAACAATCCGAGCTTCAAGACTTTCTCATAATGCCCGGAGCTCTAGTTCTTTCCCAACATAGCTACAACAGATAACTACTATATTACAAATGGTTCCTACATCAATACTCATCCTATGTTTGGCCTGAACCCCCCCCTGAGATTGAAACTGTTTTCGTTATTTCACAAGACCATCTGACACAAAAAACTGCCGAGTCCACTCCATGCAGCCTCTGCTTCATATGTAGTCACCTACTGTGTGTGGAGGGCCCCTGACCCACTATGCAGTGCAGAGGACCCCTGACCTATTAAGCGAGACCCGATACCGCATCACTCCGTGGCACACGTCAAGGAATCTACAGCCTATGTGGTTGCAGAACCATCTGCACCTCTGATTCAGACCCTTCACTCGGCTCTGTATCACAAGTTCACAATCAGTGCTGTCAGTGAAGCTACAGATGGTGAGCTCTGCCTTCATCTCATAAGCAAGAATGTATTTTGAATGTATTTCTTCATGGATCCAAAAATATGGAAAATGCATGGGGGTGATAGTGGGACTGTATACAGGGTGTGTAAGGCCTTCCCAGCAAGACTTTTGCAGTGTCCATGGGTTGTTCATTGGTTTGGGGGAGGGGATCAAACAGCCCCATTGGATTAGGGAAGGAGGGGGAAGGAAGTCTGCCATGACCTTACATAGGAACCATCCCAGTAATTACCTGAAGTGATTTAGGGAAATCACAGAAAACCTAAATCAGGATGGCTAGTTGTGGGTTTGAATAATCACAGTGTACACGGGAAAATCTTGGAAATATATGAGCGGGGCCACAGAGGAAACATGGTACAAGTTTCCCGTACTCTATCTCTTAGAAAAACTGAGAGTAAAGAGTGATTTTTCCTCTCTTTCAGTATCTGTATCTAATTGTTTTTCTAACATGCTGCATACATTTATTAGGGTGAAGGAATACAGAAAATGCAAGAAGCACCAGATTCAGTTGTATTTTTAAATTCTGAGTTTTTCACTCTGGTTTACTTATCCCTGTCTTGTTGCCTAGTAAGTACACACTTATCTTTTGTTGCAAATATTATGATAATTTATTTTTAATTTCATTTTGAATATTTTTAGAAGTTACAAATATGTACTTACACAAAGAGACTGTCTCAAGTAGATGTACTCAATGGAAGGTAATAACCAGAATATGAACCTGAGATACAAGTGGCAGAAACAGAGCAACAAGACATGTAACTATTTAACTAGCCAAAACATTATGACCACTGCCCACCATGAAGTTGGATGGTGCCTGGTGGCATTGTGGGCACATGATGCAATAACAAAAGTATTCAAGCAGAGCAGATACAGATGTGGGATCACCATAGTGAAGACATGGGTTGCAAAGGGAGAAATCCATTGACATAAGTGACTTTGGCAAAGGGCAGATTCTTATTACACAGAGCCTGTGAGCGAGTATCTTGAAAATGGCGAAGCTGGTCAAACATTCACATGTTACTGTTATGAGCATCTATGGAAAAAGGTAGGGCAGTGAAACTACCATTAGGCACTAAACAGTTGGATGTCCACAACTCTTCACAGAATGTGGGGTTCAGAGGCTTGTCTGCTTTGTAAAGTAGGATAGATGGTGGCATGGCGTATCTGCCAAAAGAGAACAACGTTGATTCACACATAAGTGTTTTGGAGTGCACTGTTCATTGTGCACTGTTGAACACTGAGCTCTGCAGCAGGCCACTTCTACATGTTCACTTGTTGACCCAACAACATCACCAACCACAGTGAGCAGCAGAGCATTGGGATTCAACCATTAATAAATGGAAATGTTTTGGTTCTTCATGTGAATCACACTAGGTCATCTTGTCGTCTTCGCAAAGGCCATCATCAAGGTCAGCAGCAGATCAATGTGTGCAGTTTGCAACAGATACAGGCTGGTGAGACCACTCTTATGCTATGGGAGACATTCTCCTGTGCTTGAATGGGAGGAGACATTCTCCCGTGCTTACATGGGAGCTGTGGTAGTAATCGAAGACATGCTGACAGCTTGGAACCACCTGCATCCCTTCATGTTTGCTGTCTTCCTTGACAGTGATGTCATCTTTCAGCAGTATAACTGTCAATATCTCAGAGCCAGAACTATACTGCAGTGATTTGTGGAGCATGGCAATGAACTCACTTTGATGTCTCAGCAACCAAATTTGCTTGATGTACATCCAATGGAACCCACCTGGGTAGCTATTGGGCACAATCACTGCATACACAAAACAATGGCCCATTATTTGCATGAATTACATGACCTGTGTGTATACATCTATGAAATAAACTGTCGGATCCCTGATACGCAGAATCAGTGAGGTATTTCATTCCAAAGATGGACAAACAAGCTTCACACAGGTGGTCATAATGTTTGGGCTAATCAGTGTAAATGATTAAGGTGAAATTTTATTGAATATTCTAATTATGCAGTAATGAGCATAAATGAAGTAACATACTAGTGAGATTGGGGAGAACAGGGTGAAGGGGCAGAAAGCAAGCAAAGTTATCATTTTGAAGCTGTATTACAGCAAACCTTCACATTAGTGACACAGATGTTGCATATAAGAAATGTTATTTGTTTCACAATGAATGGAGCAGAAAGGTCTAAATTTGACACTATTGTTTCTATAATTAATAGACATATGAAAGGAAAACAAAACCATAAGAAGCAACTATTTAAATATAATTACTATAAAATTAATTATTGTAGTCTTGCTGTTGAAACATACATAACACAGTATAAGAAATAAGTAATACTGAAAGTTTTATGTTAATAAACCTGATGGACTTTGAAAAAGGCTCTGACCCAGAAATAATGAAGTAATATACTTCTAACAGGATGTCCTTTTTCATAATGAAACTTCTAGTATATGCGTGAGCAGAATATATATATAGTAAGCCTCAATAATAATTTTATTTAACACATAAAAGCTCTGAACAATACTGACCTGTTGGGCTGTCAACATCAGTGACTTTCTTGCCATCGGCATAGACTGCATAGCCTGTGACCGGAGCTGTTGTGTTGATCGTAACAGGGAGCCAGGTGACTAGCAGGGTTCCATCCTGAGGGCCTGGCTCCACTTGGATGTCAACCGGAGGGTCGGGCAGACCTGAGGAGAGCAAGGATCCGCGCTCTGCTGGCTCACCAACGACAAACACTTCAGTGTAGCACGGTTCCCACAGAAATGTATGGGTGAATTGTTAGCCACTGCCTAGCACGCTTATCACCCACTCACGAAACAAGTTCTGTAATCTTGTAAATATTGTGCCAGTGAGTAAAATCATCTAGCATGCAGTGTGTCTAACCGTCATCACACACAAAGGTGCAGTTTGTGTTTGAATCTACAGGTGCAGAACTCCAAATGATTTTAGCTTAAATAATAGTGTATTGCAAGTTCAAGTTATGCTTATGAAACTGTGCTATACAGGTCAAAAAAGTTTAATTGCCTTTTAATTTGTTAGTTTGAAGTCACTATTTTCAATAAAAATGAATTCACAGAATTCCAATTTAAAGGGCTGGCATATGATGTCTGAAGATGAATGAGAGAAAGAAATCTTCATTCTCTTTTTTCACATCTCAATGGTCAGAGGAACATGAGTAATTACTCAGTTCATCATGCAAGTGATAGAATACATCATGTTTACTTTCCTCCAAAGTTTCTGTTCAAGCAGTTATGTTACTGAACCCACTCTTTCAAAATTAGTGTGTTAGGAACATACATTATTAACTAAAACCCTTATTTATGTGTCAAACAATGGAAAATCCAGGATGCAATTACAACCACATGGCAATTCACCAAATATGTAGAGGAGGCATTTAGTTGTAGTCAGGAACAATGAAAAGAACGCTGGAAATACTCAGCTTCTGGACTACATCCTTCATTGAATATACCAAAATCACGCACACTCACACAAGCACAGCTCATATGCACAAGGCCACTGTTGCCCCTGATGCTGAGGTCTGATTACCTGATTTGGCCTTAGTGCCTGGAGACAGTGGCTGTGTAGTGTGAATTCTGCTTGTGTGAACGAATGTGAATTTTCTATGTCTGATGAAGGACTTAGTCCAAAAGCTGAATATTTCTAAGATTCTTTCTCATTGTGAATGTCAGCAACTCAATACCCCTCTATGTGATGAACTGCAACCTATCTTTTCCATACAGTTGTTAATTAGCTGTCAAGCATTCTGAGTAAGCTTTATGTATTTGAAGAAACCAGCTGAGCATCAATAAAAGAAGTAAATTGTTCTGCACTAGCAGAAATATTTACAACTGCAAAATATTTCTTTATTCAAACCATTGTTAGGGCATGATTTTATTTGGTAATTAATGATATATGTTTTAATGTTTTGTCAGGATGCTCTAGGAAGTTCTTGTCACCACAAGAAGTTTACAAACTGCAGCAAAAAATTATTTTAAAATGATTTTCTTTCATTTTTTAAAAAGTTATATTTATAGCACAGAATTAATAACTGCCAATAAAAACTTTCAATGGCTTCCATTACAGTAATTAAATTTCATTCTTACAGAACTTTTTACAAGTTGATTATTGTGCAGTATTAAACAACAACCAAGCATTTCACGTGGGATTATTAAAGAGACCTCTACACAGTGTAATACAAGACCACGTGTGTCTTACAGAAGAATAGATCAACAATGTGCATTTTCTAAAAGGTGTAAGTGCACTAGAACAGCTTCTGACTTCTCATTCTCATTCAAGGTGAATCAAACAATCAACCAGCACTCATTTATAAACTTGGAAATAACACTGGTGTATAACTTTGTAATCATATGTAAAACATGATACTGATGAATACCAGTGCTGCAATAGAAATAATAAAAGAACATTTACAAAGGAAACATGCACTTTCAATAAATATGAGATGAAGAAAAAAATTAAAAACCTACTCTTCTAACACACATGGGCATTCTGGCTCAATCAGAACTTGTTTTTAGGGGCAATTTGAATGGAACATTGTATTTTTAAATTATCAATACTGGGCACTGACTGACAACCACCACTGCTACAACTTATCTACTAATAAATGAAATAAATGTATTAATGTCTCAGAAAGAAATTACAACCAAGCATGTCATGTGGGATGTTGCCATATTAAATTCATTTGACAATATATGCTTGTCGTTATCTGTGACACGTTAAAACGGTGTGCTGGGACAGGAATAGGCTCTAGACACCTGCCTTTCATGAACACTGCTATACAAAATGGGCCATTGATACACACCTTTTGAGCACATTCAAAGCTTCAGTTTATCATTGAGTCTTTGAATGTTTCAAGTTGGTTCCTAAGATGCACTCAAGTGTTTCAGTTGGAAATGCAATGACCACAAAATGGGTGGTTACAGGTGTGAGTCCTGATACAGTACATTGTTTTAACCTGTCGCTTTGCATTAGATAACAATGAAACAAGAGGATCATCATCAAAGAAATATTTCATCACAGTGACTTTTGTGTTTTTACCTACAGAAAGAACACAGTTATAAAGGAGAGTGGTACACTGCATTTCAAGAGATACCAATGTATAAGAGGAAAATTACTTATTTAATATGAAAGAGACAAGAAAAATAAGCCAAAAGCAGTATGGAAAGTGAATTGCATTCGCAGTCATATGAACTGTCACATATATTTAGTTAGTGGCTGTCATCATATATGTATATCATGTGCTCTATGGCACTAACCTTCTCCCCCATCACCACCACATTTAGAAATAAAAGATCAGATGTAAAGTTTCACTGCAGTTCTGTTAATCTCCTTTCATGATCATTTTACACATGCTACAGATTCCATTTGTTGTAATAGAATGTTTATTCAGCCCACCACACAATTGTATTTCATGCTGTAATTGGTTTTGTAAACATTGGAAGTCCAGGTTGGAATATTAACAGTATTAGGAATAGGATAGATTATTACCCACTGTAAAGATGACATGTCAAGGTGTAGACAGGTACAATGATAAGATTGTTACACATTTGGCTTTCAGCTAAAGCCTTCTTCAGAAAGGCAGAAACACTCACATTCACACTAGTAAGCATACCTCACACACACGACTACTCTCTCTTGCAACTTGGACCCCAATGCAACTGTCACAATCAATGAGCATAGCTATATACAGTGAGGCAGAGACGGGGGTGGAACATCAGAGTGCAGGTGAGGTGAGAGAAGAATGCTGTCTGGTAGAGAGTGCAGGGACTAGATGGTGGCATGACCAGAATGCCAGGCACAGTGTTGGGAGGTTATGGGGGATGGGGAGGGGGGGAGGGTGGTGAGTGGAAAAAGAGAGTGGAAGGGAGGGCAAAAGAAGGGTGGATGCATTGGCAGAAACTAGCACATGATGAGGATGGTGGGACATGTGAAAAGGTGAAGGCGATATGACAGAGGGAACAGAAAATCTTGAGCAGAGGGTGTGGGGACAGTAGGTTACTGTAGGTTGGCTGGAATAATTTTGAGAGTGGAGAATGTGTTGTAAGGATAACGTCCATCTGACCAGTTCTGAAAAGCTGGTGGTGCAGAGGAGGATCCACATGGCCTGGGTTGTGAAGCAGTCATTTAAATCGAGTATGTTAAGTTCAGCTGCATGTTGTGCCACAGGGGTGATCTACTTTGCTCTTGGCTGCAGTGTGGTTGTGGCCATTCACCCTGGTTGACAGTTCATAGGTAGTCACATCAATATAAAAAGCTGTGCAATGATTGCAGCAAAGTCGGTACATGACTGAGATAGAATAAGCCCATAACAAGACAGGGTGTGTGGACTGGACAGTTCTTGCACCTAGGTCTTCAACAGGGAAATGATTTCTATGGCAAGAGATTGGAATTTGGAATGGTATAGAGATGGAATAGCATGTTGTAGAGCTTGGGTAGGTGACAGAACATCATTTTAGGAGGAGTGGGAAGGATCTAGCTTAGGATGTTCCTCATTTCAGTGTGCAATGATAGAAAATCGAAGCCCTAACAAAGGATGTGAGTGAGTTGTTCCAGTCTGGCATGGTAATGTGTGAGGTAGTAGCACTCATTTGTAAATGGTTCTTGGAGATGGTGGAAGGATTAAGGTTGTGTGGCGAAATGGCAAAAGAAATCTGTTTGCAGCCTAGGCTTCGGTTAGTACATGTCTATGAAGGCCTTCAACAGTCCAGGTAATGGTGTTCTTGTCACTGTGTCACTGCAGATACGCCATTCCTGGGTGGCCAGGCTATATGAGAGAGAATTTTTTGTGTGTAAGGGATGACACCAGTTGAAATGCAGGTGCTGTTGCTGGTTAGTGGGTTTAATGTGGACAGAGGTGTGCATTAGAACCATCAGAGGAGAGGAGGTTCAGAAAAGAATCTGGGCTGAGCAAGACCAGGTCGTCCTCTCTCCTCCTGCTCTCCCTCCCTCTTCCCTGCTCATTTCTTGATTGCTGCTTTTGTTCAACTTGACAGTTGCATTCCAACCCAAGCAGCCAGCGATTGTGGTCATGTGCAGGGTGAATGTGTGGGAATTTTCTTCTCTGAAGGCAGCTTTGGCTGCAAGCTAAATGTGTAAGACTCTTTCCATTCTGACTGTCTCCACCTCAAGGTGTCATCTTTATGCTGAGTAGCAAACCGTCCTTTTCCTAATACAGTAGTAACTGGTTTTGCTTACATAGCCATCATCAGGCATCCATATCCCTAGAACGTTATTGGACATTGTTCTTACTATAGTGTTTATGCCATCCGCAATGACAGCAAACTCAGTACTAGGGATGATCTTGATCGAGTGAGTGATCGATGAGGTATATGATCTATGATAGTATGTAACTGAAACTGGTAACAATCTGAAATATAGATTAGGTATAGACTGAAAAAACATTGTATTGCAACTGTGGTACAAATCCTCACTGCTACTCAGTGCCTAATACATCTAAAATTACTGCTACAGTGTGATACACTTAATTTCCAACTAAAATGGATTACTCTTGTGCAGAAGTTTTCAGGCATTTGTTTCACTACTCTGGTGCTTAATGTATAATTACACAAGTAGCCTCCAGGCAGAAAATATACAATGTATATTTTGCTGTGCTGTAAACTATCAGATATGAGACTGAGTCAAAAGAAAACATAATTTACACTTAAAAAAGCAAATGCAGTATTAGCAGCCAGTAAGTTAGTAAGAATATTCCTGAAAGTATGCCAGTTTGTCTCCAGGTGGCAGAATCATACAGACACTGAAACCAGAACTGTGTAAACATGCTGCTCCATGTGCAGCTAATATCAAATTTAATGGTTTTCAGTTATTTTTTTCTGTGTGCTGAAGTTGTGAAACCTATCAAAATTCATTGCAAAATGATCATCCAAGTATGATAAGGCATGTTTCAGAAGAAAACCTATAATTTTAACAGAAAGTTGCAACATGTATGATGCCTTTGGCTAATGCTCCTCAACCAGATCAGATGTACAGAATTGTTGCTTTAGAAAACACTGCCCAATTGCAGCCATCTTAACAGAAAACCTCTGGAAAGCCTCTGGATGACACTGTTATCAACCATAAACCTTAGTCACGGTTCAAAACATTGCATTGTGCATGAGGAGCTCCAATTTCATAAAGTGCCAGTAAGACTGATGTCCAAACAAAATTAAAAAATAATGTGACACTTTCCTTGCAAGAAGCATTCCTCAGGAGAAAACATGGTTCCACTAGCACCAAATAAAAACTAAGAGAGGGAGTAAGTATGGTACCATACCTCTGGACCCAAACCAAGTAAGTTTCTAATGCAGCCATCAGCCATCAGAGGAAAATGTTATGCAGACCTTCTTTCAAATGAAAATCATGTTGTCTTGGAATATCATCCACATGAAAGGCCACCAGCACTAATTTGTCCTACTCAGACAACCTACAAATAATTTTTGTACTGAACTCAAACTGAAATAATGTGTATCATTGTCAATGGGTTTCCTGTAGCAAGATAACAAAGCATAGTCACAGACAGCCAACAGTTAGGGCAATCTCAGACATGAAGTTTGAATGTCTGCTGGTGATGAAGTCTTCTCAGGTGATCATCTGACTGATGGCGTCATCTTGTCCCAACATTTTGATAAGTCTCATACTTACCATCTTCAAGCGAAAAATGTCTTCTAACATACCCTCTAAGACTTAACCTATGTGGTTTTGTTTCAATTATGATGTATGTCACACTGTGTGTGACCTACATGCAGATTTCCTAACAAATAGGCACTTTGTAAGCACTTCTGAACTTGCATTGTTTGTACTGGAGTTTATGTTGAAATTTAATACAGCTATGCACCACATGTAAACAATAAATAGCTTCAATTGACTCATCTCAATTTTTCCATCCATCCAAATGCTAACCCACTGGTAACTAAGGAATCCAGTGTGAAATTTCTTTAGAAAAAGCTACTCCACTAACATGAAGCTTGAATTATATTTATCATACAAGATGAAAAAATGATGCTCTAACAAAACTCAATGGACTTCTATTTTGAGATGATAATTTACAATTAAAAAATACACTACTGGACACTGTGAGAGAATACATCCATTCTGGCTAGTTTGTCAATATACAGGAGACGTAATACTGGAAATCTTGGTGCACCAAGCTAAGCTGGCAAGCATATGGAAGACATTCATCTATCTTCAGGTCAGACATGGCAGTAAAACTTAAAACAATAGGTTTTATTAAGTGTGTCCTCCAAGTTTTGATCGCACCTGTCAGACCTAGATGCTTCATGAATACAAGACAGAAACTTAGAACTGTGCAGTATATCAATTACTGACCTCAAGGACATCCTGGAGAGAACAGCCATTATGAAATGGCAATGGGCCTGCAATGATGCCACAAGAAATTATGACTGATGGTCCAAGAGACAGAGTAGGAACAAGAGGAAGACCACCAGACCAACAGAATAAAGACCTGTGGAACGTTGCTCGACTCAGATAGCTAAATATTGCCTAAGCTTCTTGCCCATGGAAGATGTGGTAGAGCTCAATACTTAGGGAGGTCACATTACTTAATGAAAGAAATGATCACTGCTACTGTTGACGATGAGGTTGAATTTTTACCACATTACATGACTTAAGCATAATTCAGTAGCAAATGTAATCAAAACATGAACATAAAGGCTTGTAAACAAAACATGAGCAAAGGATTTGTAAACAGCAAAGTGGTAAAAAAAGTTAGATATGAGAAAATTATCCGCTGTAAGTTTACACGCATGCAATGATACTTCTTCAGGCTAAGTTGAGCTGAATGGGCATATCTATTTGAAATGAACAGATGGGTAATATGGTACAGTCTGATCAGAGGCTGCCAATAATTGTGTTTATAATGAATCATAGTGGCTCTCAGTGACTGAGTAAAGTACCTACAAATCCTAGTTTCTACAATCCTAGTTCAGACCCACAGTTTTTCAGCCATCCATTGCTTCTTTTAGCTTTGGAAGTTATCAATAAAAGTGCAAACAGTCATGTTGCACAACTGTTTGGAACCCACGTTACAATGTGGGATCCCCTAAAACTGACTGGGTAATATAGTTAAGAGTTTGGAGAAAGGCAAGGACATATCATCTCCAATGACACAATGCATAGTAAAGCACTGCAATATTCAAATCAATCTCAGGGTTGAGGACAACTTTATTTAGTAACTGCATATACAGAACACACATACTGACTATTACCAATAACAGTCAAAAGTTGATTAAAAAAGTACCTAATGGATCCTGTAGGTTATGGAAAATAATGATGGGAACACTTGATCCAAAATGTGTTTCAAAAAGGCATACAGACAACAAATTACAAATGAATAGGATGTAATAGTTGTCAGGAATACAACTTTGTATAGAAATGTCTAGAAATGAATGAACAAACACAGAGAGAAATATAAGAATAAAGAAATTGTCGAGAATATGAGATACTGAAAGAGAGCAGTACAAAGATTAGATCACAGTTAGGTATCATAGTATGTATGACAGATATATTCATACTCTGAAGACACAAAAGCATTCTTTGTTAAATATGTGTGTGCCCATTCACTTTTCTGCAGTTTCATTATGTGAGACTGGGTTTTTCCTATAAATAACACTAATATTATCCTCACAAATACTAATTTGAACATTATTCCTTGATGCATGGTGTTTCTGTGTTGTTCTGATCAATTGTGCCCCATAACAGAACATAGAAAAGAGAGTCAGTCAGTTCAAAGGTTTGCTTGCAATGTTATTTTTATTGTCACTCTTTCATCACTTGTAAAACACTTGAACCTTTGATTTAGAATGATTATCTCCCTAATACGCTGTATTTACTACATTATCTTATTACTTTTTTAACAGTTTTGGTTACACATCTATTATAGCATCACCATAACATGTGTCGCACAAGGATACATTTCTTTGTACCATAACCACTGAAGCACCAAAGAAACTGGTATAGGCATGCATATTCAAATACAGAGATGTGTAAACAGGCAGAATATGGCACTGCAGTCAGCAATGCCTAGATAATACCACAAGTGTCTGGCACAGTTGTTAGATCATTTACTGCTGCTAAAATGGAAGGCTGTCAAGATTTAAGTGAGTTTGAAAATGGTGTTATAGCCACAGCATGAGTGATGGGACACACCATCTCCGAGATACTGATGAAGTGAGGATTTTCCCATATGACCATTTCACAAGTGTACTGTGAATACCAGGAATCTGGTAAAACATCAGATCTCAACATCGATGTGGCTGGAAAAAGATCCTGCAAGAGTGGGACAAAAGACGACTGAAGAGAATCATTCAATGAGACAGAAGTGCACCCCTTCCGGAAATTGCTGCAGATTTCAATGCTGGACCATCAACAAGTCTCAGTGTGTGAACCATTCAACAAAACATTATTGAAATGGGTTTTCAGAGATGAAGGCCCCCTTGTGTACCCTTGATGACTTGACGACACAAAGCTTTATGCCTTGCCTGGGCACGTCAACACCGGCATTGGACAGTTGATGACTGCAAACATATTGCCTGCTTGGCTGAGTCTCATTTCAAATTATATTGAGGGGATGAACATGTATGGGTATGGAGACAACCTAATGAATCCATGGACCTTGCATGTCAGCAGGGGCTGTTTGAGCTGGTGGAGGCTCTGTAATGGTGTGGAGCATGTGCAGTTGGAGAAATACAGGACCCCTGCTATGTTCAGATACAACTCTGACAGGTGATATGTACGTAAGCATCCTGTCTGATCACCTGTATCCATTCATGTCCATTGTGAATTCCGACGGACTTGGGCAATTTCAGCAGGACAATGCAACAACCCACACATACAGAATTGCTACAGAATGTTTCCAGGAACACTGTTCTCAGTTAAAACACATCTGCTCCCCAGACATGAACATTATTGAGCATATCTGGGATGCCTTGCAATGTGATGTTCAGAAGAGATCTCCAACCTCTCATACTTTTATGGATTTATGGAACAGCCCTGCAGGATTCACGGTGTCAGTTCCCGCCAGCACTACTTCAGACATTACTTGAGTCCATGGCACACAGTGTTGTGGCACTTCTACATGCTGATGGGGGCCCTACATGATATTAGGCAGCTGTACCAGTTTCTTTGGCTCTTGGGTGTACTAAGCTTTCTTCTTGTTACTTTTCTGAGAGAAGAACAATTAATTATGCACCTCTGTGCGTCCTGTTATTAGGCTAAGTTCATCTGCACAATCTCTAAGGGATTAACAAGTTGGCAACTGAAGGGTATTCAGAGTTGTTGCCTTGAAAGACAGAACTTTTTATAAACAGGTATTTGCATGGCATTCTGCCACAAGTTGTGACTGTTGATTAATTCTCTGTTTGACTGGTACTACAATTCAGACCCTTGAATTTCAAGGGACTGTGTGCTACCAATTGTGCCATCAGAACATGCCTCAATAATTGATCCAAAGGTTCAACTCATCAGGGATTTCTTCCCTTTCCTTCCAAATTCTGAAGGGGCTTTTCAGTGGTGCTGTGAGAGTAGTACCTATGAGAGAACAGATTTAGCAGCGAATTTAGCTTAGCCAGAGCCCCAGCTATATCATTTTTCATACAGTCAATGTAGCACATACTTGCACAGCATAAGAGGATAATTTTTCAGTAAAGGCCCTGTTAGATCACCTAGGAAAGTGTTTGACACTGCTTATTTGCCAGTAGATGAATCTCCATTCAGGATAATTAGGAGTGTTCTGCCTGTCAGAAATTTTTTTGATCCAGTAGGAAGCCAGGTTAGATATCCAGTATGGATGTCTTCGTTTTTAGTAGTCCTTGATGTGGTACTAAATCAAAAGCTTTTTGAACTTCAGAGACACAGAACTCACCTAATTATACCTAACCATGACATTTAATACATAATTTATGATGAGTATGAGACACATTTAAAGTGATCAATGTTTCCAGTAACAAGTGACCTGAAAATACTTTTTGTGGTACAGAATGAGAAATTTTAGCAATCATCAGGTTGATAGATTTTACACTTGTAAAATGTAAACTTGCCTCACAATCATTTATTTAAAATTGAACGGTGAGTTCTAGGAAGTGACAGATGGTGTCACTATGGAGAGCCCCTTAAGCCCAGTTACAAAGAACTTCTTGAAAAATTTGAGGAGCAGGCATTGGAAACTGTGGACAACAAACCGATTGTATTGTTCTAGTATGTGGATGATACATTTGTTTTGTGGCAGCATGGCAGGGAGGAACTGGACTATTTTCACAAACATCTGAACAGTGTCAATCCAAAGATTCAGTTTACCATGGAGGAGATAGGTGGAAAATCAAATTTTCTTGATATGCTAGTTTTCCACAAGCCACCCACTAGGATTCGAACCACCTCCCACAACAAAAGTGAGGCATCATAAAAACATTGGCTGATAGAGCAAGAAAAATCCATGAACCAGAGCTGCTTGACACAGGATTAAAGCATCTCACCAATGCACTACTCAAGAATGGTTATTCGTTCATTGAGGTGAAAAAAGAAATCATAGCAGTGCTCAATTGCCAGTGAAATTGAAAGTTTTCCTGCCATTCAATAAGGAAGTGACTGACCACATAGAAAAAATCTTGAGAAAGCAGATCATGGCAATCTACACACCCACATGGAAGATACAACATCACCTTAAACTGGCCAACAATGTCCAAAATGATTCAAATGGCTCTGAGCACTATGGGACTTAACTTCTAAGGTCATCAGTCCCCTAGAACTTAGAACTAATTAAACCTAACTAACCTAAGGACATCACACACATCCATGCCCGAGGCAGGATTTGAACCTGCGTCCGTAGCGGTCGCATGGTTCCACACTGTAGCGCCTAGAACCGCTCGGCCACCATGGCTGGCAACGATGTTCACTAAGTGCTGGAAAAAGCTGGAATTCATAGGATTCCATGTAGTTGTGGGGAAGTGTATGTGGATACTAGAAAAACAGCAGTCAAGAAATGACTTGTAGGGCACAAGGGCAATTGCAGAAGTAGGGAGATTGACAGATCAGCTGCTGCAGAACATGCTTTGCAGCCAGGAAACCACCACAGTCATTTTGACAGGACTCAAGCACTGGCAGTCAGAAGCGGATACCATGAATTGCTATACAGAGAGGCCATAGAGATTGAAAACACTGCAGGAATTTCAGTAGGAAGGAGGAGGACATGAAATTGAATGACATTGGGATTCCAGTGCTGAAGATGTGTACCAGTTCCCACCATGGGACAATAGCAACAGTGGATGCTGGCAGTCAACAGTGTCCTCACATATTCAAAACATGTGATATCACACCATTACATAGAAGCGGAATTTTGCTGGAGTCAGTAATGAGCCAGGGTGTGAATCAGACATTCAAAGATGCTATGATCCCCTTTGAAAATGTCCTCCAGAGAAGTGGAGGAAATGTTGGGTTTTAAGGTGAAATCCATTCAACCACAGCATAATAGCTCAGAACATTTTATTAATTGTGAGATTTTACACTTCCACCAGAGTGTTAGCAGTTGCAGGATCTTTATGAATGTCTTCACTGATCACAGATCACTAACTGTGCAGCTGACTGTGAGTGAAATTGCAGAAAACTCTTTCTTTGGGGTATGTGATGCTCATACCAGCAGGAATAAAAAATGGATGCAGAAGGGCCAGAACACTTTTATGAGATTCTGAAAAATGTTTCTAATAAGTCAAAATTTTAAGATATTTGCAAGACAGTGTCAGAGTATGAGATGTTTCTGAAAGCAACGTGGTGTAAATAATACATGGTACCAACTGCTGGCAGACACTTGAAATTAACAGTGGTGAAACTGTCAAAAGGAATAATAAGTGTTGCAAAAAGGATAAGTTACATGTAGTTATCGGATATGTTTCTTCCAAGAGATGGGCAACTTTGGCTCACTGAAATACAAACCGAGCCTATATTTGCTGTTATTTGAATGCCTATCATCGACCATTTAAGACTTTTAGCTGCATTTTACTAGCAGCCACTATGCATCTGCTGAGATAAATGAATAATAGAGACCAACAACCTAGATTCATAAGGACCATATCAGACTTTTAGTTACATTTTACTAGCAGCCACTATGTGTCTGCTGAGATAACTGAACAATAGAGAGCAATAACATTGGTTAAGAAGTTCAAATGTTTCCTTATTCCTCTGAAATAACTTAAAGAGATATTATATATTTGAAAACAGACTGTCAAAATTATAATTTCAGTAAGTGATAGACAAGAAGAAAACTTTTGCAGAACCATTCCTAAAGCTACTCCTGAAAGCTGCTTTGAACAAGTAATTTTGGAAAGCACATATGATGAAAAATGAAATTACGATTTGCGTCCAGCTGAATAACTGATATTGTTAGAAGGCTACAAAGTAAGGCACAGGTCTGTAGATGGGCAGAAGTTAACTGAAATGTCCTTCATTATTACAATCACAGTTTCTGAATATTTCAGTTACTCTGCCAATGACTTGTATCACAAAATGTCAGACCAAAACAAAAGACATTTTTGGTCTTATGTTGAGGTAGACAGTGTCACAAACATTAATCTCACAGAATTTTTGAAAAACAGGTCGAATCATAAATACTTGGAAGCACAACTCTTCACAGTAACATTTTATAGACTCCCCTTGCAAAGAAAACTGTTCTGAGTGTAAGACAACATAGGTCACATCTGTCTACTAGAAGTGTAGCAGAACTGTCTCACTGTATATCATGAAATGTTGGTAGCAGAATTGTACAAGACATTCTGGATTCAAACATAATGGTGTATCATGTACAAAACATTCTTGACCATGACAAAGAGCATAGATTTTAAATTCACCAAGTGATGTGTTCAACCACACTTTCTCAGCAGATACTGTACAAAGAAAAGTAACCGATTTTGTTCCACAGCATTGTGGCTTACAGGCAATCTGCTTACATGAAACATTTACTATTATAGTGACTATGTTAATAATTTCTGAACTGTCAGAACACATGATGGTATCCTGGGCAAAGAGCAATCAGTCACACATGCATTCTAAACAGAAGCAACCTGAGGCTGTCTCTGAGAAGTGTCATAGGATACAACATACTGTACATACAGGGTCATGCCACTTTAATGTAACCACCACCTATGCTCAACATCATCCTGCAATAATCATACACAGATGGCAGGTGGCAGCACTAGCAGTGGAGGGTACATAAAGCATGTTGGGGGAATGCAGGAAACAGTGCGGTCATTGTCGTAATGTGGAAACCGAGTGATTAATCTGATGTCCAAAAGGACATGATCACTGGCTTTTGAAACAAGGATGGAAGCATTTCTAGAAACAGCTAAGTTTGTAAACTGTTTGCTTGCCATTGTGGTTAAATTATACTGTGCATGGCAAAAATGGATCAAATGGCTCTAAGTACTATAGGACTTAACATCTAGGTCATCAGTTCCTTAGACTTAGAACTACTGAAACCTAACTAACCTAAGGACATCACACACATCCATGCCCAGGGCAGGATTTGAACCTGTGATCATAGCAGCAGCGTGGTTCTAGACTGAAGCGACTAGAACTGCTTGGTAACAGTGGCCAGCACTGTGCATGGCAAAATAGCAGTATCAGAAACTGGTGCCAAGGCAACTGTGGTGCACCATGGGAATCAAACAACAGGTGAAATGATGGCTGTGGAGATGTGTATTGGTGAATAGACATGCAACTGATGAGCCACTGACCAGCCAGGTGAACCAAGAGACCAATAACAGTGTCTCCTCAATGACCATCCAGCAAACATTGCTGCACATGGATCTCCACAGTAGATGCTTGACTCATGCACCCAAACAACAGGTGAAATGATGGCTGTGGAGATGTGTATTGGTGAATAGACATGCAACTGATGAGCCACTGACCAGCCAGGTGAACCAAGAGACCACTAACAGTGTCTCCTCAATGACCATCCAGTAAACATTGCTGCACATGGATCTCCACAGTAGATGCTTGACTCATGCACCCACAGTGACTGTTGTTCATCAGTGGTTGAGGCTAGAATTTGCTTGCCAATACTGCAACTGGATAACCAGTGAGTGGTGACAGGTGGCCTTTTCAGATGATGGCATGAAACATCTGAAACTATACATACTGTAACAATCATCAGAAGGGTCCAAGCTGGAGGGGGGAGAGAGTTACGGTCTTGAGAATGTTTTCGTGGCATTCCCTGAGTGGTCTCGTCATTCTGGAAGAAAGGAAGAAAGATTGGGTTTAATGTCCCATCGACATTGAGGTCATTAGAGACAGAGCACAAGCCCAGATTATGTCAAGGATGGGGAAGGAAATTGGCCGTGCATTGTCAAAGGAACCATCCCGGCATTTCCCTGTAGCAATTTAGGGAAATCGTGGAAAACATAAATCTGGATGGCCATAAGCAAGTTTGAACCATTGTCCTCCCTATTCTGGAAGGCACAATGAATCAACACAAGTACGCATTTATTGTTGGAGACCATGTCCATCCCTAAATGCAGTTTGTTCCCCTCAGTGTGATGGTACCTACCAGCAGGACACTGCAATGTATCAGACAGCTCACAGTATACACGTGTGGTTTGAGGAGCACCAGGATGAGTTTACCGTACTTCCCTGGCAACGAAACTCCTCAATTTAAACCCAATTTAGAATCTGTGGCACCCCCATGATTGGGCTGTTTGCACTGTGGATCCTCAACCATGAAACCTAGCACAGGTGGCCACTCCACTGTAGTCAGCAAGACTTCACAATCCTCCTGTTGGTATCTTCCAGAACTTCACTGACTCTCTGCCTGCAAACCCTGCAGCAGCCTGTGCTGCAAAAGGTGCTCATTAAAACTTTTAACAGGTGGTCAGATTAATGTGAGTGGACAGTGTATATGATAATATGTTTCAAGAAATTGCAGAAACATCAAGTCAACTCCTGACATCATTGTAACACGAAAGAATGTTTGGAGCTGGTTCTAAATGTCCAAAAGTTTGAAGTTGTGTCATTCATAAAATACAATAGTAGTCTTAATCATGTGACACAGAGGGGTGTAAACAATGGATGAAAATGCTGAATACAACAGTAACATCATTTGGAAGCTGGATAGAGCACATACCAGCCTTTGATGCATTGCTAACAGAAAAACTGCAGTTTGTCTATGGAAAAGGCTGTCATTGTACAATCTACAAAGTGAAGGAAAAAATGCTGCATTTGGACATTGGCATGCGATTCCTCATCCAGATTCAAGCCAAAAGTTTATCTAGCAAAATCAGATCAGATGCATTTTGAAAACACTTGTATGAAAACAAGGAGCTGGCAACACTGTCACATTGTGCAACACATCTAAATGTTCAGAGGAATGTGTATCACCCCACACTAGAGTACCAGCCATTGTATCTTCCTTATTTGACTGCTGGGGCACCAAACCCATAACTGCCATGGAGCTATGGTTAAAATCCTCATCAGAGTCCTTTTTTATTTTTTACATGTGTGTTCCATAGGTCTCATTGTTCATAAGCAGGACATCATTTTGTCACATGACAATAGCTTATTATATGACAGTGGGATCCATTAAACTGCATGCATGCATCTAAAAACCATGCAATGCACAACCACACCTGAGCCTGACAGGTTCACATAGGGCAGCTTCCTGACAGAGAACACAAATGATGAATACATCGATAAGCTTTTCGTGCTGGGTGCATCCAATAACAAGGCTGCTGCTGTTGCATGTGCATGTGCTGCTTGATATCCTTGAGGCACCATTCCAATAGGAATGTTTTTCACCTCCTGGAGCCTTCAGGAAACCACTAATCTACATCCACAAGTAATAGATAGATGTAGTCCACGGACTAGGCATACAGAGGATGCTTTCCCTTAAACTATCCACCAATCACCTTGGTACAGTATCCATGATAACACATGGCAGTTCCAAATATGTCAAAGACTGGTTGTTGAAGTGTTGCACGATGAAGAACTGTATCCATATCACTACACATTAACTCAACACCAGTGGCCAAAAGACCGCAGTTGAGTGAATGACTCTTACACTAAGTGGAAGATACAAACATTTTAAAAATAATGTGGTATGGACTGTCATACCTAGCTTCATTTGTGCAGGTATTTTCAACCTCCACAACAGCCATTATTGGTCGGAACACACCCCATATGTCACCCATGAATGTGGCTTTCAGGCGAACTTTGACATTAATCTGCGGGCTGGAATCATGGGAGGAGTGCTTTAGGGGCCCTTTCCTATTCTCAGATGAATTGAATATGCCCCTGTATCATATGTTTCTTTGCAATACTTTGCCTGACATTTTAGAAAATGCTCCACTTGGTTTCAGTGACAGCTATGGTTTCAACAGGATGGTGCAGCACCATATTTTGGAATGAATGTATCTAACTATTTGAATGAAATGTTTCCAGGGAAATGGATTGGTCATGGAGGTTCAGTGTTCTAGTCTCCACATTCCCCTGACCTTAATACACTAGATTTTTGTCTGTGGGTACACTTAAAGGAACAGCTTTATAGTACTCTAGCTGTGGATTTACACGATCTAATAGCTGCCATGTATGCCACTTCAGCAATGGTGGATGCAGATGTGTTACATAAGGTCCAGTACAGTATGATAAAGTGAGAGGTGAATTGCGAGCAAATAAAAGGTGGCTGCTTTGAACATCTTTAAAGAGAACATTCCTCATATGGGTAGGTACCATCCTGAAGGTAAGCCTGGATCTCAAACATACAGAATGTAATTACTGTGCACAGCATAGTGTGCAATCTAGTGTAGTCTACCCATTGTGTTTCTATACCTCACTGGATACAGATGATGTTACTGTATGTGCTATTATTTTCATTTGTGTCATGGACCAAAAAGAAGTAGTCATTTCTGTCTGTAAGAAGTTAATATTATGTCTTAATGATTAAATAAAGTTAAGACTAATAGAACGAAATACACAAGGTACCACATTGTGGAGGTGTAAATTGGAAAAATTTGATGATGTAACTGAAAAAAATAAAGAAAAGAAGAAAGTTTGGCAAAAAACTGACTTGAACATCAATGAGTCTGAATATCGATTACCCACTACACTGCATCATCTCACTGAGCTAATGGGATAGCTCTGGCACAGCACAGAGCTCATGTTACCTCTTCTTGGCCACCCTACATGCAGTTACAGCATTGCCACAGCCTAATGGTGGGGCTAGGGTTTGCTAGATACACTTTTTAAATGGGATGAAGAATCGCAAGCCAACTGTCAGGTGTGGCTTCTTTTTCCACCCTGTATAATATAGCTGCATCTCAGAAGGATAGTATCCCAACACAAAAAGTTGAAGTGAAATAAAAGTGACTTCAGAATTTAGATAGTGTTTGTTCTACCATCTGTTGAGGTCATTTACATGTAAATCTCTGCATATGTGTACAATTAATGCTTGAGCATTAACAAATCCTGACCACAGAACACAAGTTTTTGCAGGAACAACACCATGTAACAGACAAGTGTGACTTGTACATTCACAAGAATATTAGGGAAAAAGCTCTATGTAAACACATACAGTATTTACAGACTGACATTTTTCAACATATCTGTTGCTGTGTTGCATTTTTTTCCACATTCACAGCTGCAGTGAAAATATGAAGATCTAATGAAGTAATCAAAACACTCACAGGGGCAACATGCGGACATGCTACATCACTTTCAGTGAAGCCACACTGCAGCACTCCAGCATGAAAAGCCACAATGATCATATCATCAAATAATTGAAAGCAACAGCACTATGCCATTTCAACCACCGAACGTACGTGAAACAAGTGCACCATCCACGTCATGTGCATGTCTCTTACAGTTCCCATTGTCCTATCCCCATGACTCACACACCACCTACAATAAGCCACCTATAGGTACAATAATTAGAAGAGTCTCACTTAAACCCCCTTCATTCAGGCAGCAAAGCCCTATTTTATGATTCAAGCAGTTATAGAGTGAGTTTATGTTGCTGTAGGTGACATTGGACAAGACTAAATATAGCTACATTGTTGCAGTATTGAATGAGAACATGGCTACAGAGGTGCAAGATATTCTGGATGTGCCACTGAATGCTAGCCAGTAAGCAACAATCAAGAGAGCCTGTCACATTCCAAGGTGAAAGACTTAGAAATTGTTGCTTACATGTGAACAGGGAGATTGCACACCCTCGCAGGTGCTTCATTCCTGCAGATGCTTGGGAGCAATGCTGTCAACAATGATAAACTATGGAACATCTGGCTGTCACACATAGCTCCTTATGCACAGAAAATATTAGCAGTTTGCACTGGATATTGAGATGCACTGGCTCAGACTATGGACACATTTCCGAGATGTGTCCTACCACTTCTGTAATCCCACAGATGGACAGCAGGCAATGCTCACATCTATATAAGTGCAAACCACTGAGATTACAGCACAAGTTACCGCTTTGCAAACATGCCCTTCTCGACACACACAATGCCTCCACTTGGTAAGGAGACTCAGTCAATCACCATCAGCAACAAAAATCTGTTGGCACTGTAATAAATTTGGTTTGGAAGCACAAAAATACAACCCATGTATGACATGGGCAATGCGGCTTGGAATCAGTGATGATGGAAACTGGCTCCATCAATGGCAGCTGTCACTTATTTGTCACAGAGTGATACATGAAGCAGCAGTTTCCATTAGACACAGGAGTAGATGTGTCAGTGTGTACAGTTACTTGTCTGCCATGCCACAGCCATGCTGCTGCCAATGGATCTTCAGTTCAAACATATGGTTTGGTGACATTGCTTCTCAATTTAGACCTATGACATACATTCAAGTGGCAGTTCATAATGGCAGACATGGGACACCCCATTCCTGTGGCCAATAACTTGTCATTTAATAGTCTTTTACCAGACCTCTGGCATTACCATCTCCCTGATACAACTAACAGTTTAACCAGCCATGGAAGATTATGCTTTGTCGCTGGTACTAGTGTGCATACTAGCACAGGTGAATCGTCATACATAGAGCTTCTCAAGAAGTTCCCAGAACTTACCAGGCATAAGCCCATGCTAACGCCTGTACAACTTACTACTTTGATCTATATATTCAGTAGCTCAGGACCTCCAACCACATGTGGCATCATCGATTAACATCTGAGAAGTTAACAGTAGTGAAGCAAGACTTTTCGTACATGTTGACTAGCAATTCGTAAACCCTCAAGCAGTAGCTGGGCTGTGCCATTACATGTCGTAACAAAGAAGAACATTGGTTGGCATCCATGCACAGACTATGGACAACTCAACATGAGGGCAGTCCCAGATGGGTATCTGGTGTCACATACTGAGGACTTTGCACACAGCTTATGTGGAAATGCATCTTTTTCACCACTGATTTAGTACATCGTGTCATCAGATACTGGTCACACCCAAGAATATAGACAAAACTGCAATTATTACTCTGTTTGGCTTCTTCAGATTTATGAAAATGCCATTCAGACTATGCTACACCACACAAATTTTCCAACATTTCATGGATGAAATAATGTGTGACCTTGATTTCTGTTATATGTACATTGATGATTTCTTGGTGATGTCTGTTATGGAATCATAGCATGTGGAGCAGTTATGCAAAAGCTTCAACCGCTTTCATTCACAGGGACTGATTATTAATCGTTTGAAGTGTGCATTCAGAGCAACAGAAGTGGAGTTCCTCACATACACCATTGATATCCGAGGAATCAAGCCACTACAAGTGAAAGTGGAAGCCATACTCAAATACCCACAGCTGGTCACAGTCCAGGAATTGTGACAATTATGTTATCCAAGTTCAGGATGAGTTGAATATTCCAGCGGACATTCTCTGTTGCATCAAAACAGTAACAACTCCAACCAACTATGAAGCCCTTGTATCGTCACAACATCTTGTTTCCAAAGCTATGTGCACTACAGAAGCAACCAACCCAGTCTGGCCCTCCAACAGATCCCAGTAACATTGGCAAACACGCAATTTTATTCTGATGTTTCAACAGCAAAGACATGACTGTTGCCCTTCAGGTTCACCATCAAGCCGTAGGGTTATTGCACAACTTGTGGCCTCCAGGAGCCTGCAACAAGGTGAATCTTGTGAAGTGCACTTTCGTGTGGCTGAGTACGAACAAGGATTGCAAGCTGTTTGTGTGACAGTGCATTGCCTGCCAGAGCAATAAAACCACTCGGCATGTCAAAGCACCTCTTGGCACATTTATCCTGCTTAATTGATTTGAGTATATCCATTTAGATATAATCAGACTATTATCACCATCTGAAGATTTCAATTACTGTCTCATGGTCACAGACCACTTTTTACAGAAGCCTGCCCTATGGATAATATAACTGCTGAAATACTGGACATCATGTTCTTTTGATGATGGATTGCCCATTTCAGTGTTCCTCTTTGTCACCACAGATCAAGGCCACATTTGTTTAAAGCACTCACTACACTCACTATTCAATTAGACATGAAATGTATGGCACTACAGTTTACCACAATGCAGCCAGTGGACTTGTGGGATGACTGAACTGTCAACTGAACACAGCACAAAGATACAACAACTATCATCACTGTACAGAAACATTACCCACATGCTTTTTGGCCTTAGTGCATCAATTAAAGAAGAACTTAAGGCTACATCAACTGAACTTACATGGCCAGCAATATGACCACCAGGTGAATTCCTTGAGAATACACCTAATGATGATGTTGATGTGTTGGACTTTGTATCCAAGCTACGTGCACAAATCTGGCAACTCTGCCCTGTTGCATTGAGGGACAACTTAGACATTGTCTTTTCATTTTAAAGAACCTAGCAACATGTGACCCAAGACTTTATTCAGCATGACATGGTACACAAACTCTCCAACTGCAGCCTTGCACAGTCCTCGACACAGATGAAAAGATGTTCAAGATCAACACTGAGGTTATTCCCACCCCAGTCACTGTAGATCATCTGAAGCCCAGATTTTGCACCTCACCATTGACACATGTGATGCAGATACTCTGCCTACTCGAAATACCACGCCCTTAGCTATCAGCAACCAGCCTGTTATGAACCAGTAGAACAATCAAGGAACAACAAACTCACAGATACTGCAGTAGGTGTGACTCTGCCACAATGCACAATGAATGGCAGTTCACAAAATACCATACCTGGTTCCACAACACAAGTGATCTCGTGAAAGGGATGCCACGTTCACTTCAATATCAAATATTGTTGACACTCGTGAGCAGTGATGTAGAGTGTTGCAGTGACAGCAAACAGTGTTTGAAGTATTTCTGTTCAGTGATATTTATGTACTCTTTGGGTATGTAGCAGTTAGTTATTAATAAATGTTGTATGCTATTTGGATACATTGCATTATCTGTGCTGCTGCCACAATGTAGCACAAATATGTAACATTACTGGAGACCCCGACATGACTGGAATATGTTTTGTGATAGGAAGTAACCGTGCTGTGCTGTTTTGAACAACTGATGTACATGAAACAACTGCACTAGCTGCATCATTCTGGATGTCTCTTATGGGTCCCACTGCATATCACCAAGGCGGACACGCCACCTATGATCAAGCCACCTATAGGTGCAATATTCATCAGAGTCTCAATTGAATCTGCACTTTAACATGATACAAGCAGTCATTTTTCTTACTCTTTGTGATTTGAACAGAGAAATAAACCTTGATTGGCAGCATAAAAAGTAACCTTTCCTGAATAGTACGAAGCAGTTACTATGGCTTTACATGTTAGTGTATTTGTTGTGAACTGGTGTTGCAGTGATAGTGGTAAGAATTGCAGCCTTGTGCAGACTGTTTCATGCAAGTATATCCTTAATAATCATCTACACACTCATCACACAGTTCACAATTCTTTTCAGCTAATACAAATGCTAATTTCTTACATAAATAGAGTATTATAAAATAATACTGATTCTTGCAGTGATATTTCACTGCATGTGTTTGTTTTGATTCATTCTACGTTCTGACCATTCAAATATTTGATGGGGATGCAAGTAAATTGTGTTCGGTTATCAGTTATTGCACCTCACAAGCAAGGCACTTGGGAATATAACTCCTACATCTACATTTAGAGTGACCTCTACATTCATATCCTGCATAATACCATGGTTAGCAGTGTGCATGGCAGAGGATGCTTTCCATTGCAATGCATATTAGAGTTTTCCCTCATTAAATTTGAGTATAGAGTGCGGGCAGAATGACTAGTTACATACCTTTGAGCAAGTGGTAATTAGTCTAATCTTGTCATCAAGAACCCTGCAAATGTAATATATAGGAAGCAGCAGTATAAATGTAGGTTCCTCAGTTACTATTGGTTCTTAAAACTTTGACAGCAGGCTTTCCCAAGATGGTATCTATCCCCAAGGGTCTGCCAATTCATGTTTTTAATCAAAAAATGGAAAATCCAGGATGGAATGTAACAATACCAAAGAATGAAAGTTGCTACTCACCATATAGCGGAGATGCTGAGTCGCGATATGCACAATAAAAAGATTCACACGCTATAGCTTTGTGCCAGTAAGGCCTTTGTCAGCAGTAGACACACATACACACATGCACACATACACTCACGCAAGTGCAACTTGCACACACATCTGCAGTCTCAGACAGCTGAAACTACACTGGGAGCAGCAGCATCAGTGCACGATGGGAGTGCCAACTGGGTGGGGGTAAGGAGGAGGCTGTGGCAAGGTGGGGGGGGGGGGGGGATAGTGAGGTAGAAGTGGCGGACAGAGAAGTGTTGCAGTTTAGACGGAGGGCAGGAGAGAAGGTGCGGAGGGAGGAGGGAGTAAGTAACAAAAAGGAGAGAAATAAAAATAAAAAGAAATTAAAAGACAGGGTGTGGCGGTGAAATGACGGCTGTGTAGTGCTGGAATGGGAACAGGAAGGGTGCTGGATGGGTGAGGACAGTAACTAACTAAGGTTGAGGCCAGGAGGGTTACAGGAACGTAGAATGTATTGCAGGGAAAGTTCCCACCTGAGCAATTCAGAAGAGCTGGTGTTGGTGGGAAGGATCCATATGGCAAAGGCTGCGAAGCAGTCATTGAGATGAGGGGTATCATGTTTGGCAGCATGTTCAGCAACAGTGTGGTCCACTTCTTTTTTGGCCATAGTTTGTCATTGGCTGTTCATGCAGACAGACAGCTTGTTGGGTGTCATGCCCACATAGAATGCAGCACAGTGGTTGCAACTCAGCTTGTAAATCACATGACTGGTTTCATAGGTAGCCCTGCCTTTGATGGGATAGGTGATGTTAGTGATCGGAGTGGAGTAGGTGGTGGTAGGAGGATGTATGGGACAGGTCTTGCATCTAGGTCTATTACAGGGGTATGAGCCATGAGGTAAGGGATTGGGAGCAGGGGCTGTGTAAGGATGGACAAGTATATTGTGTAGGTTTGATGGACAGCGGAATATCATGGTAGGAGGGGTGAGAAGGATAGTGCTTAGAATATTTCTCATTTCAGGGTATGATGAGAGGGAATCAAAACCATGATGGAGAATGTAATTCAGTTACTCCAGTCCTGGATGGTACTGAGTTACGAGGGGAATGCTCCTCTGTGGCCGGACTGTGGGACTTTGGGAGGTGGTGGGAGACTGGAAAGATAAGGCGAGGGAGATTTGTTTTTGTACAAGGATGGGAGGATAATTACAGTTAGTGACGGCTTCAGTGAGAACCTCGGTATATTTAGAGAAGGACCGCTCGTCACTGCAGATGCGATGACCACAGGTGGCTATGCTGTATGGAAGGGACTTCTTGGTATGGAATGGGTGGCAGCTGTCGAAGTGGAGGTATCGCTGGTGGTTAGGTAGGTTTGATATGGACAGAGGTACTGATGTAGCCATCTCTGAGGTGGAGGTCAACATCTAGGAAGGTGGCTTGTTGGGTTGAGTAGGACAAGGTGAAGCAAATAGGGGAGAAGTTGTTGAGGTTCTGGAGGAATGTGAATAAGGTGTCCTCACCTTCAATCCAGATAGCAAAGATGTCATCAATAAATCTGAACCAGGTGGGGGGGTTGGGATTTTAGGTTTTTAGGAAGGACTCCTCTAGATGGCCCATGAGTAGGTCACCATATGATGGTGCCATGCGGGTGCCCATAGCCGTACTGCGGATTTGTTTGTAGGTAATGCCCTCAAAGGAGAAGTAATTGTGGGTGAGTATATTGTTGGTCATGGAGACTAGGAAGGAGGGTGTTGGTTTGGAATCCATAGGGCATCTGGAAAGATAGTGTTTGATAGCAGTAAGGCCATGGGCATTAGGAAAGTTAGTGTACAGGGAGGTGGCATCAATAGTGATGAGCAGGGCACCAAGCGGTACAGGGACAGGAACTTTGGAGAGTCGGTTGAGGAAATGGTTGGTATCTTTTATATAGCAGAATAGGTTCCGGGTAATAGACTGAAGGTGTTGATCTACAAGAGCAGAGATTCTCTCAGTGGGGGCACAGTAACAGGCCACAAAGGGGCATCCTGGGTGGTTGGGTTTATGGACTTCAGGAAGCATGTAGAAGGTGGGAGTGGTAGGGGTAAGTACAGAGGTGGACTCTGGGGAGAGGTTCTGGAATGGGCCGAAGGATTTGAATCACTATTGATGCCACCTCCTTGTACACTAACTTTCCTAATGCCCATTGCCTTACTGCTGTCAAACACTACCTTTGCAGATGCCCTATGGATTCCAAACCAACAACCTCCTTCCTAGTCTCCATGACCAACTATATCCTCAGCCACAATTACTTCTCCTTTGAAGGTATTACCTACAAACAAGTCTGCAGTATGACTATGGGCACCCGCATTGCACCATCCTATGTCAACCTATTCTTGGGTCATCTAGAGGAATCCTTCCTAAAAACCAAGAATCCTAAACCCCTCACCTGGTTCAGATTCATTGATGACAACTTTGCTATCTGGATTGAAGGTGAGGACACCTTATTCACATTCCTCCAGAACCTCAACAACTTCTCCCCCATTTGCTTCACCTTGTCCTACTCAACCCAACAAGCCACCTTCCTAGATGTTGACCTCCACCTCAGAGATGGCTACATCGGTACCTCTGTCCATATCAAACCTATCTAAACACCAGCAATACCTCCACTTCGACAGCTGCCACCCATTCCGTACCAAGAAGTCCCTTCCATACAGCATAGCCACCCGTGGTCATCGCATCTGCAGTGACGAGCGGTCCTTCTCTAAATATACCGAGGTTCTCACTGAAGCCGTCACTAACTGTAATTATCCTCCCATCCTTGTACAAAAACAAATCTCCCTCGCCTTATCTTTCCAGTCTCCCACCACCTCCCAAAGTCCCACATTCCAGCCACAGAGGAGCATTCCCCTCGTAACTCAGTATCATCCGGGACTGGAGCAACTGAATTACATTCTCTGCCAGGGTTTTGATTCCCTCTCGTCATGCCCTGAAATGAGAAATATCCTAAGCACTATCCTTCTCACCCCTCCTACCGTGATATTCCGCTGTCCACCAAACCTACAAAATATACTCGTCCATCCTTACACAACCCCTGCTCCCAATCCCTTACCTCATGGCTCATACCCCTGTAATAGACTTAGATGCAAGACCTGTCCCATACATCCTAATACCACCACCAACTCCACTCCGATCACTAACATCACCTATCCCATCAAAGGCAGGGCTACCTGTGAAACCAGTCATGTGATTTACAAGCTGAGCTGCAACCACTGTGCTGCATTATATGTAGGCATGACAACCAACAAGCTGTCTGTCTGCATGAACAGACACTGACAAACTGTGGCCAAAAAAGAAGTGGACCACCCTGTTGCTGAACATGCTGCAAAACATGATACCCCTCATCTCAATGACTGCTTCACAGCCTGTGCCATATGGATCCTTCCCACCAACACCAGCTCTTCTGAATTGCGCAGGTGGTAACTTTCCTTGCAATACATCCTATGTTCCCTTAATCCTCCTGGCCTCAACCTTCATTGGTAACTGTCCTCACCCATCCAGCCCCCTCCCTGTTCCCATTCCAGCACTACACAGCCATCATTTCACCGCCACACCCTGTCATTTAATTTCCTTTTATTTTTATTTCTCTCCTTTCCGCTACTTACTCCCTCCTCCCTCCACACCTTCTCTCCTGCCCTCCATCTAAACTGCAACACTTCACTGTCTGCCACTCCCACCATACTATCCCTCCCCCTCCCTGCCCCAGCCTCCTCCTTACCACCACCAGGTCGGCACTCCCATCATGCACTGGTGCTGCTGCTCACAGTGTAGTTTCAGCTCTCTGAGACTGCAGATGTGTGTGCAAGTTGCATTTGCACGAGTGTGTGTGTGCGCGTTTGTGTATGTGTGTCTACTGCTGACAAAGGCCTTAATGGCTGAAAGCTATAGCGTGTGAATCTTTTTATTGTGCCTATCGTGACTCAGCATCTCCACTATATGGTGAATTCACGTTTTTAGCATTTCAATTATGCTGTTCCATGAGTGAAACAAACATTTGACATTTTGTTCCGCCCTTCCTTGCCTGCAATAAATATTTTCTTTTAGTCCTATTTGGTATTGGTCTCACATAGTTCACCACTATTACAGAATGCATCACATCAGTGTTTTGAAAGCAATCTTCTTTGTAAACTGACTGTGTTTTCTCAGTATCTCACCAAGGAATCAAAGTGTACAATCCATTTTACCTACGATTAGCCAATGTTTACATTTGTTTCCATTTCATTCCACATCCCCACAAACTGTTGCTCTTAGATATTTGTACGATCTGGCTGATTCCAACTGCAATTCATTGATATTTTTGTCGTAGACTACAGTGTATTTGTATTTTGTGAATTGCACAATATTATATTTCTGAGCATTTAAGGCAAATGCCAATCTTTGCACTTCTTTGAAATTATATTAACATCTGAATGAATATTTGAGTAGCTTCTCTGCAAATTGAGTTTCATTATAGATAATTGCATCATCAAAAAAATTTCAGAGGCCACTATTAATATTGTCTTCCAGGTTATTAACATACAATACAGACAGTAAGATGCTGAACACACTTCCCTGAAGTTTGCCTGATGGCACTTCCATATTGGTCAATGACTTTCTATATCTACATCTACATGGCTACTCTGCAAATCACATTTAAGTGCCCAGCAGAGGGTTCATCGAACCACCTTCACACTAATTCTCCAATATTTCACTCTCAAAGAGCCGGTGGGAAAAACAAACACCTATATCTCTCTGAGCAAAACCTAATTTACTTTATTTTATTGTGATGTCTGTTTTGCACTGTATAGGCCAGTGTTAAAAAATATTTTTGCATTTGGAGGAGAAATTTGGTAACTGAAAGTTCATGAGAAGATCCCACCGCAATGAGAAATGCCTTTGCGGTAATATTTTCCACCCCAGATCCAGTATCGGATCAGTAACTCTCTCTCCCCTATTTCTTGATAGTAACAAACTTGCTGCGTTTCTTTGAACTTTCTCACCACACTCTGCTAATCCTATCTGGTAAGGATCTCACACCACACAGCAGTACTCCAAAAGAGTATGGGTGTATGTAGTGTGGCCAGTCTCTATATCAGAAATGTAGCATCTTCTATGTGTTTTGCCCATAACACGCAGTCTTTGGTTTGCCTTCCCCACAACATTTTCTATTTCTTCTTTCCAGTTCAAGTTGTTCATAGTTGTAATTCCCAGGATTTTGTTGTATTTATGGTCTTTTAGATGTGAGTGATTTATTATGTAACTGAAGTTTACAGGATTCCTTTTAGCACTCATATGGATGACTTCATACTTTTCATTATGTATAGTCAATCACTCACTTTTGCACCATATAGATATCTTTTATAAATTGTTTTGAAATTGGTTTTTATATTCTGATGACTTTAATTAACAATAAATGATAGCAACATCTACAATTAAGATGGCTGCTCAGATTGTCTCTAAATCATTTAAATTGTCTCCTAAATCATTTAAATAGATACGGAACAGCAGAGGGCTTATAACACTACCTTGGGGATTGCCAGAAAGTATTTCTGTTTTATCTGATGACTTTCTGTCAGTTACTATAAACTGTGATCTCTCTGACAGGAATTCAGAAATCCAGTCAGATAGTAGTGTGGACAAGGTTATGGCTGAAGAAATCTGTATAGAACTGTAAGAGTATTGTCTCGTGCAAAGCCTCGAGAAAGTAATTTAACTTTAGGTAAGTGGAATGCCTTAAAATGTCTAAATGAGGATGATAGCTTTATCATTCTCCCTGTTGACAAGGGAAATGCATCAGTTGTTTTGAATATGACTGACTATCATAGTATGATTAACGACTTATTAGATTCATAAGATATAGGATACGAAGTAAAGACCCCACTGACAAAGTTCTTAGATGCAACTGATAAAGAAGTCCTCTGTCAAACAGAGCATTCAGAAAAGTCTGTTCAATTCAGTTGCATTTGCGCCAAGACTTTATGGATTGCCGAAGGTGCACAAAGAAAATGTTCCTCTACGGCCTAAAGTGAGTGCTATTGGTTCGCCCACCTATTCAATTGACAAGCTCTTGACAACATTATCACAACTGTATGTGGGCTGATCAGATTCGTATAACAAGAATTTGGCACATTTTATCAGTAAATTAAATGGCATAGTGGTACAGCCAGAGGACATATTAGTTAGTTTTGCTGTGGTTTCGCTAAATTAAATGGCATAGTGGTACAGCTGGAGGACATATTAGTTAGTTTTGATGTGGTTTCACTATTCACAATGGTTCCTGATGTTGCAGAACTGTTTAAATATTGCCTCAAAACCATGTATTTCAAATGGAAGGAAGAGTTTTATGAACATAGATGGTGTCATTTTGGGGGAGGGGGGAAGGGGAGCGCTTAAGCCCAGTTGTAGCGAACTTCTTTATGGAAATATTCGAAGAGCAGGCATTGGAAACTGTGAACAAGCAATCGAATATTTGGTTCCATTATGTGGATCATACATTTGTTTTGTGAGAGGAACTGGATCATTTTCACAAACATTTGAACAGGATCAGTTCAAAGATTCTGTTTACAAAGGAGAAGGAGGCAGGCAGAAGATTAAATTTTCTTGATGTATTAGTTTTCAAGAAAGAAGATGGTAGCTTGGGCCACACAATTTACCGAAAACCCATGCACACAGACTGTTACCTACAACGGGATTCAAACTATCATCCACGTGAAAGCTAGGCATAATAAAAATGTTGGTGGATAAAGCAAGGAAAATCTGTGAACCAAAGCTGCTTGATGCAGAATTAAAACATCTCACCACTGTATTGCTCAAGAATGGTTGTTCATTTGCTGAGGTGAAAAGAGCATTAAGACCACCGTGTAGAAATCATAGTGATGTTCAAGTGCCAGTGAAGTTGAATGTTTTCCTGCCATCCATCAAGAATGTGACTGACCGCATAGGAAAAATCTTGAACAAGTGGAACATAGCAGTAATTATACACCCACATGGAAGATACATCACCTAAAATCAGCCAAGGATGCTCGCCAGCTGATGAAAAAAGCTGTAATTTATAGGATTCCATGTAGCTGTTGGGAGGTGTATGTGGATACTACAAAAATAACTGTCAAAAAAGATTTAAAGAGCACAAGGGCAATTGCAAAAGACGGGAGACTGGCAGATCAGGTGTTGCGGAACATGTTTTTAAGCCCGGAGACCACCACATTCATTTTGACTGGATTCAAGTACTGGCAGCCACAAATGTGTACCACGAAAGGCTATACAGAGAGGCCATAGAGATTGTGAAATTCCCCAGGAATTTTAATAGGAAGGAGGAGGACATGAAATTAACAGAATTTGGGTTCCGGTGCTGAAGAAGACGTGTACCAATCTTCCACCAGGGCATGATAGTAGTAACAGCGGATGACAGCAGTCAACAATGGCCAGTTGCACTCACATATTCAAAACATATGAAATCATGCCACTGCGCGGAAGCAGAATTTTGCTGTAGTCAGTAGTGAGCCAGGGAATGAATCGGACATTCAACGAAGTTATGATCCCCCTTGAAAATGTCCTCTGCAGATGAAGACAAAACATCAGGTTTTGAAGTTAAATCCCTTAGACCATGGCATAATAGCCTGGAATATTTTATTAATTGAAGGCATTGATTGTGTCTTGCCACTATCATACTTTACATACACAAGCTGAATCTCTTTGAATCTTCTTCCAGTTTTTGAGGGAAGTTTAAGTGTGAAAAATATTATAAGCATCTTGCACTGAGGTCTGCACTAAATTTCAAGGCTTTGTAAAAGATCACCAACCTTGGAGGCAGGGGATGAGCTCCATGTTTTGTTAATTTGTTTGGTATAAATCTCTCAATTGATGTTGACACTATTTCTTTGAATTCAGGCCATATCTGGTCTACACTTACATTGTTAATTTGGAAGGAATAGTGATTGCCTCTATTGAATACATATATTTTTCATTTATTTTTGGTGGGTTTGGGAGTTATGGTATTCAGTCTCATTACTACAACTCTGTGTTCACTAATCCGTGTATCCATTTTGATGCTTGTTATAAGCTCAGGATTATTTATTGATAAGAGTTGAAGTGTGTTTTCACAACCGCTTACAATTAAGTGGGCTCATGTGCTAAATGCTCAAAATATGTTTCAGAGAATGAGTTTAGCACAACTTTGGATGATGATTTATACATACCACCAGATTTAAACATGTATTTTCACAAACATATTGGGGGTAAATTGAAGTCACCACCAACTATAATTGTATGAGTCAGGTTTTCTTTGAATCTTTCAGCAATTGTATCATCTGAACTGGGAGGTCAGTAAAAGGATCTAATTATTATTCCAATTATAATGAATGACATCTACCCATTCTAACTCACAGGAATTATCTACTTAAATTTCGCTGCATAATAAACTACTTCTAACAGCAACAAACATGCCACTGCTAACTGTATTTAGCCCATCCTTTCTGAGCACTGGTCTGATGTGGATTGATTGGTGGACTTGTGGGTCATGCTGGATGTCAGCTGGATGGTTGTAGTGAATTGGTGACATTGTAAGTATCTCAGTTCATGATAAAAGTTGGCTGTTAAATTTTACAGAACAGCTGAATTCATTCCCACAGATAAGACTGATGTGCATCATATTTTAATCTTGTGTCATTTTCTTTGTTGTCAACCTTCACCTTATGGACAACTATATTCACATATTGTATGCACAAATATCAGCAACAAACAACAACAATTTAACTTTGATGGTGTTCATACTTTCTTTATTAATTATTCCCTTTCCTCTAGTAAATTGGTGACATTGCTAGGATTTTTGTTTTGATCCATGGTGAAGCTTAACTGTCTTATTTGCTGTAACATCTGAATTCCATTTCCACAAATATGATTTGTATGGGTCAATTTTTAATCTGTTGTCATTTTGTTGTTATCAACCTTCACCTCACTGATACCTAAAGAGTGTACATATTTTGCATGTGAAATGCCAGTAACAAACACAGCAATTTTACTCTGATGGTCTCCATCCTTTCCTCAATACGCACCCTCTCCTTCATAACAATGAATTGCGAATTACCCTGACAGCTTCATTCACAAGGTTCTCCTGGATTCCTTAGAGAGCCCCCAACCACAGGCATGTTGAAACATTTGCTTTCCCATCCTTGTTCAAATGAACAAAAGCTTTGTCTAATATTTATGTCATCAATGAGATAATAAACTCTACCCTTCCTTTCTTTCTTCAATAATATAAAAGGAATGTGTGTCTTAATCGGCTTTTGCTTCACTCTCTTCGTGTATACCACCTGACTTCTTGATTTGAGCTATGGATTTCATAGATTATACTGCAATATCAGGTGGATAATAAAATATTTTTTTCTGTGTTGGATAGAGGAACTTTTTGTCAAAATCTGTCTCTGCAACATCCTAATGACGATATTATGCAGTTCCTCACCTTATCACTTTGTTGTATTGTTGATCTACTGGTGACTACCTATTCCCTACACTACAAATTTTATCCAAATCACCCTCCTAGTACTAATTGCTTTTGTCACCTCATCCAAGTACCATCCCTACGGAAAGGAAATGTACCAGTCAAATTCTCATGTCATTTACCAGCTAATTTCCAACATGTATTTGGGTCATCCAATAAGGATTTACAAAGGGCAAATTAAACACAGACAGCAGACAACTCTCCACAATACAACCATCATGACTTTCATCTCTGCTTCACTTCTCAGATGATTTGGTGCCTCAATTACACATTCATAACCACACACATTTGCAGGTTCAGATTTACTCTATTCCACGTTCTTGATAGCTGCAACATAAATAGGCCAAACATAAATTTTTAAATCCTGTCATTGTCTACTGTCACTCTTCCCCAATTTCTGTCTCCATTTCAATCTATGAATTCATTTATGTGTTTTCTTGTTCCCATGCTCCTATATTTTGCAGATTCTCTTTATTGTGCAAATTTTATTTACAAAGTTTATAAACACTGAGATATACAATATAATTAAAAACTACTCTTTGAGTGTCTCAAATTTTAGTTTTTCGGTCACAGTGCTTGTCTGCATTACAATTCCAGCCTGTCTTTTCCTACGTCAAATGCTGTTTCTCACTATTTCCAACTTCTCAGCTTTTTTTTTAATACTTCAGGGATTTTTGTTCTGATTAGCCCTTTTTTCTATCTTGCTATGATCCTATTGATGAAGAACCTTGTATTTTCCTTCTTACTTTGTGAATACTTCTGCTTAAACCCATAATACATTCTCTTCTACAACCGAAAAAAATTTTTTTCTCTGAAAGCTGGTGTCCCTGTCAACCCATGCTTGTACGAAGATTGACTGAAAAGTAATGCCTCCACCTACTTTGTGAATACTTCTGCTTAAACCCATAATACATTCTCTTCCACAACCGAAGAAATTTTTTTTCTCTGAAAGCTGGTGTCCCTATCAACCCATGCTTGTACGAAGATTGACTGAAAAGTAATGCCTCCACCTTTTTAACTATTCAACAGTTGGCAGCATTGGTATGTGACAGGTACTGGATTGTTTTGCAACTTCTTCTCTACAGCTCCAGTTGGCAGGAAGCCTTAGCACCGAACAGTCGTGTTGTTACAGTATAAAGTATGAATTCCTGCGCAGACAGTCGGTCAATGCGATTTAAGGTCAATGCGATTTAAGCAACGTGCAGTCATTGAATTCTTGACAGCAAAAGGTGTCACCCCAAAGAAGATTCACCAGAGAATGAAAGCAGTTTTTGGTGATTGTGTTGATGTAAGTACTCTGTGTCGTTCGGCAATTAAGTTTAAAGATGTTGAGGCGGTTCATCTGACCTGCGTGACAAAGAAAGAGTTGGACGGCCTGTGACAGCAACCACCGAGTTTCACAAGCAAAATGTTGACAGACTGATTCAGGAGGATTGTCGTATCACTCAGAGAGAAACTGCAAGCACAATCAGCATTCCACAAAAACATGTGGGTCACATTATTGCTTTGCTTGGCTATCAGAAGATCTGTGCACGATGGGTACCCCAGATTCTGACTCCTGAAATGAAAGCACACAAACTTGAAATTTGCCAGGAACTTCTCTCGCATTATGAGAATGAAGGTGATGCCTTTCTCCATTCAATTGTGACACGACACAATACATGGGTACACCATTACAACCCGGAGACAAAACGTCAGTCTATCGAATATCGACACAAAGACTTGCCCCAGAAAAAGGAATTCAAGATGCAGCCTTCAGCTGGGAAAATCATGTCTACAGTGTTCTGGGATGCATATTGTGTTATCCATGTTGATTTCCTTGATCGTGAAACAACAATAAATTCTGAGTGTTACGTCACAAAGCTGTGAACTGTGCAACGCCGGCTAACGAGGGTCCAAAAGGAAAAGGTAAATGTTTTCTTGCAGCATGACAATGCCAAACCACGCACTTCACATGCCACCAAAGCAGAACTTCAGAGACTGAATCTCACCACCTTACGGCATCCTCCATACAATCTAGATGTAGCACCATCTGGCTTCCATCTGTTCCTGATAATAAAAGACGACCTGAGGAGACATCATTACGCTTCTTATGAAGACATTGAGGGAACTATGAGACTGTGGACATGGAAACAGAGTGTTGACCTCTTCCGTGATGGTTCAGAAAACTTTTTCACTGTCGGCACAAATGTATCCAATTGGCTGGTGATTATAAGGAAAAGTGGAGATTGCTAATTAAAAATCACATTCTAAGGATTATTTCTGCATTTACTTTATTAAAATATTCACATCCAAACCCAATTAATAAAGGTGGAGGCATTACTTTTCATTCAACTCTCATATATCTGCCACCATCCAGAAACTGAGTTACTGTTCCTTGATTGTAGTTTCTTTTTAACTGGGGTGGACATAAGTGGACAGCTGTCTGATTTGTGGACTATTCCTTTACATTTCTCCCAAATACGGTTGAAGCATGTGATTTGTAAGTGTAGGAATTGGTATGGCACTAGGCAAAAGAAAGAATTCTAGCATATCTCAGCACATGGTAGTCTCAAAGCGCCTCTTTACTTTCGCAACAGACATAGCTGCCATTGTTCAGTATTCTAATGCATTACATTAATGTCACAATGTCTGCTTGCAGAAAGAGAGAACATGGAACCACCTCACCCCATCAGAATGCCAGCTAGTGGCTTCTTGGTATGATACCAAATTATCATGCTACTTCAAAAAACACTTCTTGTGGGTAGGACTGCATTCTCACAGCAAGTGAAAATTAGACATAGGCTACAAGCCATTTGACTATGTAGATAAGCTATACTTTCTTAAGGTATCATGTAATGTCACACAGAATATATCCTGTTAAATTATACTAATGGGGATACTTTAAATGCTTTGGGAAAGTAATGCAAATTACTGCATTTCTGAAAACTTAATGTTACATCTTCTCAAAAGGTTCTCCTTCAGATCGGATGGATTAGAGTGCTCTTTCAATCACCTTACTGAAGTCCCCATGATATACTCCTTGGGAATGACAGCAGGGCAACTCACAACGAGGTAAGGCCATGTCAGGAGATTCAAAATTAAGCCCAGAGATCTTCTTACAGAAGAGAGAGGGGAACAGAGACTGTGAATGAGAGAGAGAATGGGAGTACATTTGTGACCTTTTTGTAAGAGTTTTAGAAAGTATTCCTGCAGCATACTATGCTGAAGTTACTGTAATATCTTGACTATCCTCCGTAATGGATGACGAAAATCAGCTGTATATGATTAGCAATTATAAATAAAATAATCTCGGTCTGCAAGGATGGTTTTATAACATTTTTTATTATATGATCAGTTCTGCTGTATATGATTAGCAGTTATAAATGAAAAAGACTCTGGCTGCAAGGATGGTTTTATAACTTTTGTTATTACATGATCAATTTGGGGAATTCATTTTCTCATCCTCAGGTGTACCTGTGCACGTAACAAATTTTTCAAAAATTTCTTTATGTAACTGCATATACAACACAACATTCCTCTTGATGTATTTGTTACAAGTTGTCAAGCCCATAGGACATAAGATCAGGTCAAAGTTCTTATGCCGGAAGTCAGAATGTATGAGGAGTATTCAAAAAGTGAGGTGACTTTTCAAATTCCTCTTTATGTTTTTGCTATAAGTTGTCAAGTCCATAGGACGTAAGATAAGGTTAAAGTTCTTATGCCGGAAGTCAGAATGTATGAGGAGTGTTCAAAAAGTAAAGTGACTTTTCAAATTGCATTGGCAATGTACATTTGATTATCGATCTTTTTTCCTGTTATGTTGGTACACTTGTCCTGAACGTTATGTTCAGAGTTTTTCTTTTGACAGATAGAAAGGTTAGACATGTTTTAGTGTGCTTGGCAATTTTAGATTATTATAAAAAATGGAGCAAAGAATTTGCATCAAATTTTGTTTGAAAAATGGAATCAAGTGCTCTAAAATACTTGAAATATTGACAGTGGCATATGGTGAGTCTACTCTGAGTAAAAAAAAATGTTTACAAGTGGTACAAGCTCTTCTAAGATGGCTGTGAAGATGCCAATGATGAACCTCACTCTCGACACCCCAGCACATCAACAACAGATGATAACATAGAAGCTGTGAAGAAAATTGTTTTCAAAAATTGTCGAATTACCATTAGAGAAGTTACTGAGGATGTTGGCATATTGGTTGGCTCATGTTACGCAATTTTTTCAGATGTTTTGGGCATGAGAGGTGTGTCAATGAAGATTGTTCCAAAACTTCTGAATTTTGATCAGAAAAGCAATCACATGAGCATTGCTCAAGAGCTCTTGAATGACGTGAATGATGATCCTGATTTGCTCAAAAGAAACATCACTGGTGACAAAACGTGGGTTGACGGTAATGTCACTGAAACTAAAGCCCAGTTGTTCCAATGGAAGCATCCCGGAGAATCAAGACTGAAAAAGCTTGCCAATTTCGATCAAATTTCAAAGTTGTGCTCACTTTTTTTTTCTTCCATTTACCATGATTTAATGCATCATAAACCTTTGGCTCAATGTCATATGGTCAATAAGGAGTATTACCTTGATGTTATGCACTGTTTCCATAAGCAATACACAAAAGATGTCTGGAATTGTGGAAAAACAATTCACGGCTTTTGCATCACAACAATGCACCTGCTCATTCATTGGTGCTTATGAGAGGTTGTTTTGCACAAAAACAACATGACAATCATGCCTCAGCCACAATATTCACTGGATTTGGTCCTCTGTGACTTTTAATTGTTCCCAAAACTGAAGAGACCTATGTAAGGATGAAGATTTTCAATGACTGAGGAAATAAAAACTGCATTGCTGGAAGTACTGAATGCAGTACCAAAAAGCGCTTATAAGAAGTGTTTCGAGGATTGGAAGAAGCACTGACACAAGTGTATTCTATCTAAGTGGAATTACTCTGAAGGGGACAACAAGAATATTAATGAATAAATAAAAAAATTTCTTAAAAATACAAAGTCACCTTACTTTTTGAACACACACCGTACAAGGAATTACAATAACTCATAGCCAAGAATATTTTCTGTCTTCGCAATGTTAAAGTGATTACTTATTAACAAATTTACAACTGAATTAAAACTAGTTGTAGCAGTTTTTTATCATTTGATGTCTTACAGGTGATTATTCACCTAATTTCATGCTCTAACTGCGGGACATGAAATGGTATTTTACTAATTTCAGTGGCCTTTCAGATTAATATTTACTTGTGTTCAGTAATGTCATAAATGTTTATAAGGTGTAGAGACTGGTTACACACTTCCAATTTAAATGGTTTTAATTCAACTGTAAATGGGTTACCAACAATATGTAATAACATTAACATTCCAAAAATAGAAGCTACTATTGACTTAATATTTGGTCTTGGCTAACAATAATTGTAATTTCATGTATAATCTGATTTAAGTACACAAACTTTAATCTGATCTTACAACCATTAGGCTTGAGAACTAGTGCCATACATTTTATGACAATGCTGGTACACCGTATATGTACTTTTCTAATATCTATTATTCTACCTCTGAGGTTCTTACAATTACATACTCTTTAACATACAACTATTTGGTGGTATTTGATTGTGTCTCAGAGCTCCTCCAGAATAATGTTCACTTAATTTTATTGTAATGGTTTTCAATTACATAACTGGTTTGTGTTTTTACAGATGATATTCCCACAGTAAATGTACCTTAATTTTAAGTATTAATACTGTCTTCTATGACTATGCATAATTACACCATGGGTCAAACAAGATAATTCTACCAATTTTAACAACTTCTAATTTATCATATGACTTTCTTATAGGTAAACACTCATCTGATTTCATGCTCTGACTCTGTAGCCTATGGAGCACAAAATATTTTTCATTATATGCCAATTTTTATATATATTTTCACTTATGTTCAGTAGAGAGCTCTGCTGTCAATGCCATAAATGGTTATTGCCTACTGTGTGAATACACAATACTACTAAAACAGGTTTAAACAGAATTGTAAATTTGTTACCAATAACATGTAATGATATTAACATTACAAAGGCAGAAAACATTATTGGCTTAGTATCTGGTCTGGGCTATGAGTCATTATAATTCCTTGCATATTCCAACAAAAGCGAAAAATACTTAACCTGATCTTATGTCCAATAAGCTTAACAACTTGCAGCATATACTTTACAAGAAATGCTGTTATTTTGTATAATGCAGTGATGGAATGTAATGATTGGAAAATTTTGTCACATGCTCAGATGCCTCTCAACATACGAATGAAATTCCCAGTATCAATTATGTACAAAAATAAAGTCATTAAGCCATCCTTGCAGCCAGAGACTACTTCATTTATAATTACTGTACTGCCTTCTTCAAGAGTGGTTGTGGTGATGTAATATTCTACTTTTCAATTATATATGACCATCAAAAAATATATAATTCGCATCATTCACAAAGTCTTTATTTTCTTGGTGGATGAAATATAGAGACAGTATACACTGTATGACTGACCCAGAATTATATATATGAGATGAGGAAAGACAGGAAAGATCAGAACAAATGAAAAGGTACTTGGCAGTTAAGAAAGAACATGATATGTACATATGTTTATAAGGACTATTACTGTGTACCTGGAATGACTATTATCTTTGTGAAAATTCCTTTCTTGTTGCAGTAAACATGGCTATGAAGGGAAAAGAATCTTAAAGTGGCAGATGTAGCTTCATGCCACTGAGATTTAAACTCAGATGCATTTTGAAATGGTAAATCACCACATGAAAATATTCTCATTTTAACTTCATGAATGATCTGTTTGAAGGACTTCCACTGCTTACACATTGTTGAAATTGTTACATATATTTCTGGCATGTGAGAAAATGGACCAAAATCCAGTTAATCTCAGAATCTCAAGTCTGATCCCTGTAATAAGACAATGGCTAAGTTTTTAGAACACAGATTTACTTGTTAATAGAAGTAATACACTTTGACTACCAGTCTGGAAAACTGACGTACACAACTGATAGACCTAGACCAACATTTGAAAAATAGATAAGACAAATGCCAAAAGACTACTTTATACCATAATTTTTAATTGTTTTCCTTCTGTTTGGAAGAACAAAAGCTTTGAGGAAAACTGATTGATTACCAGTACCCAGCAAGTTACACAACAATCTTTCATCAAAAGGTAAACAAGAAAATTAAGTGTTTGAACACTGCTGCTCTGACAGATTTTTGATGTTGTATTTCTTATCCTAAGCAAAGACAGTTTATTATTACATCTAAAAAGATATCATCCAAAACAAAGGACCACAAATAAACACAAAAAAATTGTATTTACCAGGCAATAGCAGATATGCACATGAAAAATGTGGCATATAGATTATATTTTCACACCAAAGTTTCCTCTACAAACAGTGGAGGAAGTAATCTATCCATTCAGGGCTTGAGTAAAAATTCATCCGAGGTTGCAAGCCAAAGGGGATAAGAGGAAATTCATCTACGAAATTTTGGCATGAAAACAACATTTGAAATACTGAGAAGTTAGAAGTGGCAAGAGAGCAGCCAATTAGTTCAGAGGTAACATAAGATCAGATTGAAATCTGTAGCATACATGAATATGGGTATGTGCAAAGAAAAGGAATATTTTCTACATTTGTCTTATCTGTGTTTCTAGCATCAGTGTGTTCTTAGAATAACCTTGACTTGTTAACTGCCCTTTCCATAACTTTTGAATAATCAGATTTTTGAAACTTGTCTTCCAGTAGCATTTCATGCTCCATTTGCCTCTCATTCTGTCTTATTTTGCTTCCAATGACTTGTAATTATGTTTGATTTTTGAAGTAAATACTTGAAGTGTGTTATATCTTCCAACTACTTCCTTGTTGTAAAATGAACATACCTCTGACTCCTAAGATTAGTACTAAATCATCATTTGTCCATAATTTTTCTGTCACTGCCTGGTACAAGGGACATGTCATTAATAGTTATAAAACTGTAACAAAATTAAACTTTCTTATGACTACATATACAACAAAAATAGTACTCTGAGCCAAAGGTATAATAAAAATATAAGTCTTCATCATGGCAAAACAAGCACAGGCTTTTTCTAACAAAAGCTAATGGCACTTGGCTGTAAGGAATTTGGGACTTGCAAATGCAACACTGGATGCTCAAAGATAATTGTACAGATACAGTAGCTTATAAGTAAATGTCTTTTCACTCCTTTTAAATTGTGTGTGGCATGCAGTTGTAACTGTCATGATGATCATGGTTAGTATGATGACACTAAGCAGAGACACTAAAATGAGCACAGTACAAACATAATTCTGTGCTGAAAATGGTCAAAAGGATGTAAAAATAATATTTAAAATGGAAAAAATAAAGAAATTAGAATGATCAAATCACCTTTGCAGCCTTTTTTATCCATGCAAGCAGACAAATACAAGAAAAGAAAAATCAGTAAATTATAAAGGCAACAGTTATACACATTTATTAGCTAAAAAAGCTGATAATGATGCTCTCACATTGAAGGACAGAGTTTATCATGTGAGAATACAATCAGTTTTGTCACTATACTTTAAGACATCTAAAACAGAAATATTTCAGAAATAAAATCGAAAATAGTACAAATGTTAACAGTATCTAAATATATCTATTCACTAAAGGCATGAGGCATACATCACAAGAACCCATTCTGATGGGTTATTTAAAGTACAGGTTAGTCATGATAAACTCTTTCTGTGTTGTATGGTAAAACTAAGAGGTTACAAAACTAACAACAACACTAAATGGAATTCTAGTGAGCTGAATCTACAGCAGTTGCTATTGTAGTTTCACTATAGAAAAGGTGGACAGATATTAAAGAGACTGCTGGTCTGTACAAAAATATTACAAGTGTTGCTGCAACAACTGCACAACAGGAAGCTATTATCAAAATATTGCCGCATCAAATGGCCCTTTCCATTCAGTAAGTTGCAAAATGAAGTATATAACTCTGCTTGAAGACAGAACATTTTTTTATTTGTCAGTACCGTTATATATAAAAGACAAGCTATTTCTGTCACTTTTTTTGCGCCACAGAAAGCAGTGTCATTAGCAACAAAATGAAAGCTTACTGAGAATATAGTTCTGAAAAACACTGCATTTGTTATCATAAAATAAAGTATTCACTGCCATCAAACACATTTATTTTTTCTGAAACTATAAATGGACAGCTTGTAATTGCAAAGAAGTAAATGGTCTCTTACTTGAGGTTTAAATTTCTCCAAGCATATTAATTTTATGTCTCCAACATATGTTTTCAACCACTAATATTTATATTGATTGATTTGTTTTCTTAAATTACTTGAGACTAAGCTGATTTGTTATGAAATACATCACTACATACATTAATGACAGATGGTATAACTAACTAAATAAACATATTTAAAAACAAAGATGATGTGACTTACCATACGAAAGCGCTGGCAGGTCGATAGAAACACAAACAAACACATACATACACACAAAATACTAGCTTTCGCAACCAATGGTTGCTTCATAAGGAAAGAGGGAAGGAGAGGGAAGGACGAAAGGATGTGGGTTTTAAGGGAGAGGGTAAGGAATCATTCCAATCCCGGGAGCGGAAAGACTTACCTTAGTGGGAAAAAAGGACAGGTATTCACTCGCACACACACACATATCCATCCGCACATACACAGACACAAGCAGAAATGTCTGCTTGTGTCTGTGTATGTGCGGATGGATATGTGTGTGTGTGCGAGTGTATACCTGTCCTTTTTTCCCCCTAAGGTAAGTCTTTCCGCTCCCGGGATTGGAATGACTCCTTACCCTCTCCCTTAAAACCCACATCCTTTCGTCCTTCCCTCTTTCCTGACGAAGCAACCATTGGTTGCGAAAGCTAGAATTTTGTGTGTATGTATGTGTTTGTTTGTGTTTCTATCAACCTGCCAGCGCTTTCGTATGGTAAGTCACATCATCTTTGGTTTCAAATATATTTTTCCCGCGTGGAATGTTTCCCTATTATATTCATATCATTAACTAAATAAACAATTAAAAAATAACAATAAATTATTTACAACTGTAGTGTTCTCAAAATTTACAGCCTCTTGGAGTAAGAAAGAAAATCAGGTCATTTCGCCCACACTACAGCCTTTAATGTGTTTCATAGTTCATCAATACACTAAACAGAGATTTCTTTGTATCACAAAAATCTCAAATCAAGTGTCATACAAATGGTGAACTCTGTTACAGGTTATACCTGACAGAGACTATATAACAGAAAGGAACACTGTTGATATTGCAATCTGCAGCCTTTTCCTGGCATTTGTTGATGTTTTGAATCTGTTTATTGGAGCGAGATTACATTTAATAAAAATAAAAATTAATCTGCTTCCAGTTGGTTCTCATTTTACATGAATATATTAAACTACAGTATCCAGAGCTATTGCAAGTTGTATGATGTTGGAAATTAGACAAAAGCTTGGAAAAATGAAAGGAAACACAGTAATAAGAATGGCATACAACTCTGTGCAATACAAAAATCCACAGACTCTTTTACTGAGAATTATTTGAAGTAAATAAAGTAATATTGTTGTGGAAACTCACTTTGGGGTTCTTGGGATCCTGTCATAAGTGAGAATTAATGTTGATTATAGAATAAATTCAACTTCCAGCTAGTGTTGGGATTATGTTTGGTCAGAAACAAACCTTACTATGTTCATCCATGTATAAAATTTAATTTAATATCAAGGGTAGTGAATAGATATCATCAAAGGGAAGAAAACTACTCATAACAATCAAGGAAGTACAAACCTGAACACAAAAAATATGTTCACTCTTAAGAAAAAAAGAAGTGTGGAACAACTGTGCAAGTATGAACCTAGCCAATCACTATAGTGAATAATTTCAAAAGCGCTCAAATGAAAAAGAAATGTTACATTAATCTAAATGAAATTGGAGGCCATTTAGTGCACCTGAAAGAGAAGCAAAATAATTATATGAGCAAAATTCTGCACAAGATTCTGAAGAAAACAAAAAATTTGTGTGTGGTAATGAAAGATTTCAAAGAGAACAATTCTGAGACACAAGATTTCGTTACCACACAGTGAATTTCATAAACTGAATTTCGAATTTAACCAGCAAAAACCAGGTTAGTACAAACTAAACCAAACTGTTCAGCTTTGTAAGTAATAAATTTTTGTGGCTCTGCAGAATCACTTGTGTTATGCCACTGTGTGCCTACACTGGAAGCATAATTTGGAACAAATAGTACACTATTTTTATCCCTGCAAGAAAAAATATGCATCCAGTGATGTTCACTTGATCATTTGGGAAGAAGAGATGCCGACACCTTGGAATGAAAACCATAAAAATACATTTCAACCCTGCCAGTGGAGAAAAATATTAGTGATAACTGGGGTGAAGGCAAAGGCTTTTGAATTGAATTTTTCTCTTTATATCAGGGCAAATGTTGAGAATTAGGTTTTGAGGTTTTGATAGATTTTGTGTTGGAAAAGAACATCATAACCATCTTCTCTAAAGATGTACACATGAATGGCACTGAGAAGCAAAAAAAGTAAACCACTACTGCATTAAAATTTAAGTACAAAGTGCCTGTTATGGGCTGCACATTGCTAAAAATGCAAGCATTCAGAATGAAGGCTGCATGTATGATGTCAATCAGAGCAAAGCAACTAAGGCTGACTTCATCCTCCTAGAAGCAAATGTTGAGTATTCAGTAGTAAAGTGACTGTCCACATTAGAAAAAGGAGAATCCCCAAATATTTAGTTGTAGGGTATTGCAAATAAACTGATGGATACTGCTTGTCTGAATCAACATAGCTAAGACTAATAAGAGCAATGAAATAATCAATTAAAAAAAAGAAAAGAAAAAGAAAAAACCCACACACAAATGGTTTCAAGACTTTTTAATAACACATTGACATCAAGCATTATTTTTTTCCCTAGAAAATTGAAGCTGCTGAAATATTGTAGAATGTAATGCAACAGAGCAGATGATTGATGATGAAAAAGACATACTTCCAGCATAATTAACAGATTAACAAATTTGTGCTATGGGGTTTGACAGATACAAATTACGATGTCTCCTCAAAAACTTCCGGAACATCCATAATTTCATGCCAATAGTGTGCTGGAGCAAAGTGCAGTTGGTATTCCTGGACACACCTGTGTTTAATGTGTAACTATATGAAGTTTCATTGTTTTATGTCGGTTACTTATTGTTCAGTGCTGTATTCAGTAGAATGTTGTGTCACACAGTTTGCGGATTTCGAGATATCAGAGTTAGAGGAGCAACACATCATCATTCAATTTTGCGTGGAACTCAAGGAAACTTTTCCAGAGGCACACCAAATGATGCAGGAACCCTACAGTGATGAATGCTCAAGCCATATTCAGTGTTACAAATGTTCTCGTGTTTTGAAAATGGCTGGAGAGAAGTTAAAGATGACCCTCATTCATGAATCCCTTCAACATCTATCAACAATGCTCATGTCAGAAACATCAATGAGACTGTGCATGCCAATCGAAAACTGACTGACTGAGAGATTTCAGAAGAATGTACCATTTCAGTTAGATCATGTCACGGAATCCTGACACAGCATCTTGGAATACTTTGTGTTGGTGCCATGTTTGTTCAATGGCTCATGACTCCAGACCAGAAAGACCTTCGCCTCACAATCTGTGGAGAGCTTTAGGATCACACAAATGAGAACAAGATCTTCCTCAAGAGAATCATAACGAGTGATTAGATGTAGGTCTATGGCTATGATGTTGAGACCAAAATTGGAAAAGGTTCTCCATGACCAAAATAAACTCACCAAATCAGATTGAATGTCAAAGCCATGCTGATAGTTTCTTTGACTTTGAAGGATTAGTTCTTTATGAATTCATGCCACAGTGACAAACTGTTAATCAATGGTGCTATTGGGATGTGTTGCAACGCCTGGGAGGAAATGCGAGAAAGAAATGGCCTGAAATGTGGCAAGAAAATTCATGGTTCTTGCATCATTATAATGCACCCACACATTAATCTCTGTTGGTGCATGCCTATTGCACCAAAAAATGAAATCACTGTGCTGTCTCATCCTCCATGCTTTCTAGACCCGGCCACTGTGGACTTTTTTTATTTACAAAGTTGAAAATTATATTGAAAGGAGGAAGATTTACAATGACAGACGAGATAAAAGAAAATCTGCAGACAGTGCTTCATGCGATCCAGCAAGAGGCGTACTAAGACTGCTTCTGTAAGTGCAAACAGCACTGGGAGCGGTGTATCAATTGTGAAGGAGAGTATTATGGAGACAATGCACAATTAGTAAAAGGTAAGCATAGATGAGTTCTGTGGACTAAATTCTGGAACTGACTGAACAGACCTTGCATAGTGGAACTGGATGTAGGCTACAAAAATGCTATGCTCCAAGTTCAAAATATGTTGCTGCTGGTGCCCATAACGGAGTACAAATGCGCCGCCCCCCCCCCCCCCCCCCCCCATCAACCCTCCCCCCTCCCCTGCTCTCTCTGTCTCTCTCTCACACACACATGCGCACACACGCACACACGCACACACACGCGCACACACCCACACACACACACACACACACACACACACACACTCACTCATACAAAATGGAAAATTACATCATCGTATATTATGGAATTAAAAACGCATACAGATACCAGTATAAGAGAAGTTTTGTAATTGTGTATTTTCAGTTTTTCTTCTCATGGAATTGTTAAGTAAAAAGTATCTCACTGTTGGTCAGGCTGAGTGGTTGTTTGGCATCTGTGCTTCTGAAAAGTCCTTTCAGGAATTGCACTTTTTAAATACACTGCACCAAGTATTGCGCAGTTTCTCATTCTTCTGATGCTATGACTTCATTATACACTCCTGGAAATGGAAAAAAGAACACATTGACACCGGTGTGTCAGACCCACCATACTTGCTCCGGACACTGCGAGAGGGCTGTACAAACAATGATCACACGCACGGCACAGCGGACACACCAGGAACCGCGGTGTTGGCCGTCGAATGGCGCTAGCTGCGCAGCATTTGTGCACTGCCGCCGTCAGTGTCAGCCAGTTTGCCGTGGCATATGGAGCTCCAGTGCAGTCTTTAACACTGGTAGCATGCCGCAACAGCGTGGACGTGAACCGTATGTGCAGTTGACGGACTTTGAGCGAGGGCGTATAGTGGGCATGCGGGAGGCCGGGTGGACGTACCGCCGAATTGCTCAACATGTGGGGCGTGAGGCCTCCACAGTACATCGATGTTGTCGCCAGTGGTCGGCGGAAGGTGCACGTGCCCGTCGACCTGGGACCGGACCGCAGCGACGCACGGATGCACGCCAAGACCGTAGGATCCTACGCAGTGCCGTAGGGGACCGCACCGCCACTTCCCAGCAAATTAGGGACACTGTTGCTCCTGGGGTATCGGCGAGGACCATTCGCAACCGTCTCCATGAAGCTGGGCTACGGTCCCGCACACCGTTAGGCCGTCTTCCGCTCACGCCCCAACATCGTGCAGCCCGCCTCCAGTGGTGTCGCGACAGGCGTGAATGGAGGGACGAATGGAGACGTGTCGTCTTCAGCGATGAGAGTCGCTTCTGCCTTGGTGCCAGTAATGGTCGTATGCGTGTTTGGCGCCGTGCAGGTGAGCGCCACAATCAGGACTGCATACGACCGAGGCACACAGGGCCAACACCCGGCATCATGGTGTGGGGAGCGATCTCCTACACTGGCCGTACACCACTGGTGATCGTCGAGGGGACACTGAATAGTGCACGGTACATCCAAACCGTCATCGAACCCATCGTTCTACCATTCCTAGACCGGCAAGGGAACTTGCTGTTCCAACAGGACAATGCACGTCCGCATATATCCCGTGCCACCCAATGTGCTCTAGAAAGTGTAAGTCAACTACCCTGGCCAGCAAGATCTCCGGATCTGTCCCCCATTGAGCATGTTTGGGACTGGATGAAGCGTCGTCTCACGCGGTCTGCACGTCCAGCACGAACGCTGGTCCAACTGAGGCGCCAGGTGGAAATGGCATGGCAAGCCGTTCCACAGGACTACATCCAGCATCTCTACGATCGTCTCCATGGGAGAATAGCAGCCTGCATTGCTGCGAAAGGTGGATATACACTGTACTAGTGCCGACATTGTGCATGCTCTGTTGCCTGTGTCTATGTGCCTGTGGTTCTGTCAGTGTGATCATGTGATGTATCTGACCCCAGGAATGTGTCAATAAAGTTTCCCCTTCCTGGGACAATGAATTCACGGTGTTCTTATTTCAATTTCCAGGAGTGTATAAAACTGCTTTGTCCAAGAAAAACTTCTTGGGACTTCCAAAGTCATCCACCAAGTCATATACATATATCATGAACAAGACTCCCCTGGGTAAACCTACAACAACTTCCACATCTGACAGTATTTCCCTATTGAGAATGACATTGTCTGTTCTACTAGCTAACAAGTCTTCATTCCCATCAAAAAGCTGGTCCAACATTCTGTAAACTCATATTTTGTTCACTAGGCAAAAGTGTGAAAGCAATTTAATGGCTTTTTGAAGTCAAGAACCACATCATCAATCGGGCCTATTGCCTCCCAGACCTTAAGGGAAAAAAGGACTGATCCCAAAAGGGAAGGCTTCCAGTTTTCAAAAAGGTCATTACGTAGAAGCATGAAGTTTGTTCCATAATTTTACAATCATTATGCCTCAGTGACAGGCATGTCCAGTGACCATTCTGGGAAGTAGGTGCTGGTCATTTTTCAATTACTTTAAATACTCTGCTGCTCCAACAACCTACAAAAAGTTAATGCTAAAAGAGAGCAAGTTCTTTTACATTGTTTATACATGGTGAGTTACCTAAAACTTGAGCTCTCAAATACTGTGGAAATGGAAAGTGCTACTGATGTGTAGTTTACACACAATGGATTGCTTGTCAGGGGCTTATATTGTTAGTCAATAAACAGACTGTAATAATAATTAAAAAGTCAATTTTTTGTGTAAACACATTTTTTAAATGGAACAATGCCTATTGAAATTAAAAAATTAAAAGAAGCATAACTGAGAATGACAGTGGTGTTTGTTGCAGGATTCAAATGCAAGCTGTTTACAAGGTATCATGTACTGAAAAGTTTTCACATCGACATCTGTTTGTGCCATTCAACCTACATATTTGATAGGTATGATGTTGTTATGTTTGCTTACAGTGTGTTTGAGCATTCCCTAAGTCCACTGCAATTAGTTAGTCAATTAGTGTGTGAGACTCAAAGCAGCAGGTCATGAGTGGATGATGGTATTTACCAATGTAGAGAAAGCCGACATGCTCATGGTTTATCGCAGTTGGTCCTTGTGTGGTGTATGTGGCATGATATCCCAATAGTCATCAATCATCTTGGCAATTATTTATCAAACTTTTTAACCAATTACACAAAAGTGGCAGAGTAAAACCTAGAAAATGTAACAGAAGAAAACAAGTAATGACAGAAAAGGGAGGAAATTAAAGTTCTTGCTGCTGTTGCAGTTGACCTGCAGGTAAGCTCCCGCGCAATCGGCAAGGAAGTGGCATCAGTCAGGCAAATTTCCTACACATTCTCCATCAACATAGGTTCCATCCGTATCACACCTCATTCCATCAAGAGCTGCAAGGAAGCTATTATGAGAATCATGTTAACTTCTCCACATGGGCATTAAGACAGGATACTCCACATACATCATGTACACTCATGTTCAGAAAAAAAGGAACACCCTGAATGACTAGAGATAGGACAGTCATATTCACAGGCCATGTACATTAGTATGTTCTGAAAAATGATTAGCATTCCAGTCACCTCAGTTCAGCATGTGTCCCACAGCCTAGTAGGCACAGGGTCTGCCATGGACCCTGATAGCTTGTTACACACATCTACATTTACATCTACATGGATACTCTGCAAATCACATTTAAGTGCCTGGCAAGGTGTTCATCGAACCACCTTCACAATTTTCTGTTATTCCAATCTCGTATAATGCTCAGAAAGAATGAACACCTATATATTTCTGTATGAGCTCTGATTTCCTTTATTTTCCCATGATGGCATCAATGCATATAAGGCACAAATTGCATCCTGTTGTATAGCCATCCATGCTGTATTCACCTGGTTCCAAAGTCCATCCGTGATGATTGGCACTGGGTCACAGTGCTGCACCCATCATTTCACTATATAGCACACATTTTCAATTGGCAATAAGTTTGCTGATATGGCAGGCCAGAGCAAAAGGCTGATATCACGTGACTCCAAGAAGGCACATATTCAGCCAATGGCTTGCCGAAAAATCACATCTGGGGTGTTGTGCACAAAGAGTAAGGCTACGGGTCACAGGATGTCATTCACATAGGTCACACTGGTCAAAGTGCCCTGGACACACACATACTGTGCTTTGTGGTTGTACCCAATAGCACCCCACAACATAAGGCCTCGACTTGGTGCTGTTTGTCTTGCATGCAGTCACTGTGATACTACTCCCCCTGTCTGCGGCAAACCAAAATGCAGCCCTCATTTTCAGTCACAGGACCTGGGTTTATATAAAACACTATTTGATGTCTTTCCTGTTCCATGCACCATCTCCCTCTAGCATGTTACTGCACATCTGCCAAAGGTAGGCAGACAAGTGGATGACATGCACATAACCCATACTGTAATAAACAGCAATGGACTGTCACCCCTGATAGTGTACAATGTGTTACACTGCTCCATTGTTGCGCACTGCTCCACTGTTGCGCAAGAGCCAAGGAGGATATAGATCTGTCCTGCAATGCCATTAGCATGAGATGTCGATCTTCTTGGGAGGTGTTCTGAGTGGCAAGACCTGATCCATCACATTGTGTTCTACGGCCTTCCTTGAATCATTCTACATACACGCACTGCACTGCCGAAACACTTGAGCAGTAATTTCCTGGATGGATGTCTCACAATCTCTCATGCCAATAATGCGCCCTCTTTCAAACACATGGATTTGACGGCACAGTTTGCGCATACATCTTCGAGGCATCCTGCATAACTGCTCATGTCACAGTGGTCCATTACCTTTGATTTATAGCAACAAAGAGAGCTGGAGGCACATTTTAGCAATGGGTGGCGTTCCACCACAATATAGATGTTGACCTTGAACCCATAGGCTGACATGGTTCAAATGCTGATCATTTCTGCAGAATATACTAATAATGTACATGTGAATATGAACATCCTACCTCTAGTTGTTTGAGGTGTTTTTTTTTTAATTTTTTTTTTTTTTTTTTTTTTTTTTTTTTTAAACATGACTGTACCTTGTTTAGTGCTGAAGCCACATTTACGAATCATAGCCAGGTACGCCGCAAAAACATGCACTATTGGTCTCTAAACAATTTGCATTGTCTTCATTAGGTGGAACATCAGCATCTATGGAGTATAAACATGTGGTGTGAGATAGTAAACCATCAGCTCATAGGCCCATCTTTCATAGATTGAACACTGAATGTACACAAGTATTGCTGCCTCCTAACACACTATCTTCCATGGATGCTAGAACACATTCCTCTGCAGACCAGGAGGGACCTATGGTACCCAACATGATGGCTGTCCAACCCATAGTGCAAGAAGTACTACAGCATTTCTTCATGAATTGTTTCCAAATGATTTCTCTGTATGTAGAGCACCTGCACCTGGGCTGCCCCATTCCCCGGGTTTGACACCTGTAGACTTTTTTCTGTGGGGAAAGTTGAATGACACTGTCTGCAAGAAAGTACCAACTTCAGATGATGTGCAATGACATATTACTGCAGCCTGCTCAGATATCTCCACTGAAATGCTAGCATGTGTGCAGAAGTCATTCCATACCAGACTGGAAAAAAGTAGTGCCATGCTGATGGTCATTATGAACACAATCTATGATGGTCAGTTGTCTCACTACTGGTCAGAATCCACCTAAATAGCATATGCACTTGTGTTGTTCTTTAGCGTGTACTACCACAGGTACTGTACAAGTATTGGTGTGGAAACTTTTCAAAATACAATATCTCATAAATGATTAACACTATAATCCTGCAACTTACACCACTGACATTCTAATTTGCCCTACTTTTAGACTGTAAATGTCAATAGGCATTGTTCCATTTAAAAAAGTGTATGTTACACAAAAAATACACTTTATAAGTATTATTACAATGTCAGGGTCTATAAGCTGACAAGGAAAAAAATCATGCATTTTCCGGTTAAAAATACACTTATACCTAGGTGAAAGTACATTTTTTCCTTGTTAACTGACAATGTGCTTCCCATCGGAGCTATAAAACTTCTCAATCCTTTGAATGGAGAAGGTATTATGCATTTGTGTGGAGCTTCCCAGCACTTTAGGAAATGAATCCCAGGAAAAAATAACATGTCTTGGAAGATCTTTGATGCATGGCAATATGTACCCTGCATATTTCCATATTACAAAAGTATAAATACGAATTACACCAAATACAGTGAAGTTGCTTCCGAAGTACTGAAAATGAGATTGCATTTGTCAGCCAATCATAGCCCATTTCACATGATCTTGCCAGTCAATGACTGGAGACATTCAGAGCATAGAATACTTGATATAGTGATCCAATAGCAAGATCACTGTTAAGTATCAAAAAGCAATACAAATATGAAAAGTTAATGGTTTAAATTAATACACATACAGTATAGCTAAGAGAACAGAAAAGAGGGTGTTGTACGGCAGGATCCTAAGAGCACAGATTACATTGCAGCAGGTAATATTTCTGACAAGCACAATTACAAATATCACGGCTGTGCAGTGCACATTTAGTGGTTACCTGGCAGAATACATATTCCATCAAGCACTTTGACTTTTCCATAGAAAAGCCAGTTATGTGTAGAAAAAATAATTACAAGTGGAACTGCTCAAGAAGTCTCCTCACACCTTTTTTGGTCACCATTATAGTATAATTTATAATCTATGAAAAAACTAAAGTAAATATGAAAAAATAACCTTGAAGCTTGGTCTCTCGTAGCATGTGTTACTCTTCAAGATATATCAAACACAAATATGCCGCTAAAATTTTAAATAATGGCATAAATGGTTGGTCTCCTGGGAGCAAAATATTTTTAGGCAGCTGCTCCTCCAAGTGTTAAATTTCAAATGAGAATCAAATGCTCTGTGATTTAAGAAATTCATCACATATTCTCACACATAACAGTTCATCTTGCATAAAATGAAATGTACCTTGAAAGTAACACTTCTCAAACCACCATCCACAATATTCTGTTAGAAATGTAAACAGTTACAATGTCACACTCATCAAAAGTAGGTTTTTGTTACAAAGCAATGCACAGTCATCCTAAAGTCCTAAAACTTTTGACACACTTTGCTGTTAACACATGCTTGCTTGTGGACTCTGTTTTGTTGTTGTGAATGGTGCATTTTCTTTGCAACTAAAGTTTTATTTTAGTAACTTTGGTGTTATTCTCTTGTTTATGTTTTATTGCTGTAGTATAGTTCCAAAGCAGCAGGCTAGAGTAAAATTCTTTGTTAGAGCATAAATTATAAAAATTTAAATGAAAACTAAAAAAATGAAAAAAAAAACAACACATCCTATGCTTTTTCCTGTTGTCCTGGGGCATATTCACCCTGAATCTCTTTATTGGCTAATGATATGAGCCCCGGACTACTGCTCCAATCTGTGAAAACTGCACGCCAATGGCACTTTCCACTTCCATAATTTTTGTGGTGCAAGTTTTATGAGATTCACCATGTAAAGAATTCAACTTGTACTCTGGTAGGTCCAATTTCCTTTCCTCTGTCGAGTGTTCATACATTAATTGAAAAGAGACAATTCTGTGCAGCTTTCCTGAAGGACTTTTGTATTTCAGCCTTCTCATGTCATCCTCCTTTTCAGTGCCAGTATGAGAAACTTTGACCAATTTATCATCTTCTTGTGATAACAAATCTTAGACTTTTTCATGGAAATGATGGACAGAATTTTACCTTAGATTTCTTTGAATGTCTCTCATACTCTTATCCTTATGCTCATACTCTTATCCTTATGCTCATACTGTGATAAGCAGTCTTTGTTTCCATAGTAATTTCCTATTTCCCTAATTCTGTAACACTTATCATTACTGTCCTCACTTTCTCATTTAGCCCTGCATACATCTGGCATGGAGGGGAAAAAAACTCTTTTTATGGAGTGTGACTGCACATTAAACATTAATTAAATGTTATCTCTTTAAAGACATTAACATGACACTAGAAAGTTTTGTGTGAAATAATAGTTGTGATGTAATTCTCTCTTGTTGATCCATATCTTTCCTTCTGTTTCTCAACTTGTATTTCTTTATACACAATTCTGCAATCATCCCAGCCTCAATTTCTAATAGCCACTGCCTCACAGCCACTGTTATCTCTAGGGACCTCACTCGTCTTAGACTTCGATCTTCATATCCATTAACCTACACCTAGATCCACTGTCCTGCTGCTCCCCCCCCCCCCCCCCCCCCTTCAACACACACTTTCACACACACACACACACACACACACACACACACACACACACACAGTAATCATCTAATCACATCAACACACCAATGCCTCTTGCCTCCTATATCTTCATGAAGTACATTCAACTTCTCATGCCTGCAATGAATGCAAGGTTCTTACCCTGGTCCCTTTAACCTCTTCCTCCTTAGTCACCCTAACATTCCCTGATCTTCTCACCATCTCTGCCAAACACACATCCTCATCCCAGTCAGGCTATGCACATGCAAACATGCTTGGTCTGGTTGATGTGGTACCTCTGAGAAAGAACACTGTCTGGAAACTTAGCTATGAGTTCAGTCCTGTTTACGAGTCTTGTCTACAAATCAATGGGTCAACTAAATGCTGATCAGTTACCTTTACTCCCTCCACTGTCCATCTCTCTATGTTGTTGTTGTTCTGGTGATCAGTCCAGACACTGGTTTGCTGCAGCTCTCCATGCTACCCTATCCAGTGCAAGCTTCTTCATCTTGACATACCTCCTGCAACCTACATCCTTCTGAATCTGCTTAGTGCATTCATCTCTTGGTCTCCCTCTAACATTTTTACTCTCCATGTTGCCCTACAATACTAAATTGATGATCCCTTGATGCCTCACAACATGTCGTACCAACCGATATCTTCTTCCAGTCAAGTTCTGCCACAAATTCCTCTTCGCCCCAATTCTATTCAGTACCTCCTCATTAGTTACATGATCTCTCCATCTAACCTACAGCATTCTTCTGTAGCATCACATTTGAGAAGCTGCTATTCTCTTCTTGTCTTAACTATTTATCGTCCATGTTTCACTTCCATATATGGCTACACTCCATGCAAATACTTTCAGAAAAGACTTCCTGACACTTAAATCTATATTCAATGTCAAGAGATTTCTCTTCTTCAGAAACACTTTCCTTGCCATTGATAGTCTACATTTTATATCCTCTCTACTTCGACAATCATCAGTTATTTTGCTCCCCAAATAGCAAAACTCATCTACTAATTTAAGTGTCTCATTTCCTAATCTAATTCCCTCACCATCACCTGATTTAATTTGACTACATTCCATTATCCTCATTTTGCTTTTGTTGATGTTCATCTTACATCCTCCTTTAAAGACACTGTCCATTCTGTTCAACTGCTCTGCCAGGTCCTTTGCTGTTTCTGACAGAATTACAATGTCACTGGCAAATCTCAGAGTTTTAATTTCTTCTCCATGGATTTTAATTTCTACTCCGAACTTTTCTTTTGTTTCCTTTACTACTTGCACAATATACAGATTGAATAACATCGGGGATAGGCTACAACCCTGTCTCACTCCCTTCCCAACCACTGCTTCCGTTTCATGCCCTTGACTCTTATAACTGCCATCTGGTATCCGTACAAATTGTAAATAGTCTTTCGTTCCCTGTATTTGATGCCTGCCACTTTCAGAATTTGAAAGATAGTGTTCCAGTCAGCACTGTCGAAAGCTTTCTCTAAGTCTACAAATGCTAGAAACATATGTTTGCCATTCTTTAACCTATCTTCTAAGATAAGCTGTAGGGTCAGTATTGCCTCATGTGCTCCAACATTTTACAGAATCCAAACTGATCTTCCCAAAGCTTGGCTTCTACCCATTTTTCCATTCAGTTGTAAAGAATTCATGGTAGTATTTTGGAGCCTTGACTTATTACACTGATAGTTCAATTATTTTCACACCTGTCAACACCTGCTTTCTTTGGGATTGGAATTATTATAATCTTCTTTAAGTCTGAGAGTATTTTACCAGTCTCATACATCTTGCTCACGAAATGGTAGAGTTTTGCCAGGGCTTGCTCTCCCAAGCCCGTCAGTAGTTCTAATGGAATGTTGTCTATTCCTGGCACCTTGTTTTAACTCAGGTCTTTCAGTGCTCTGTCAAACTCATCACACAGTATCATATCTCCCATTTCATCTTCATCTATGTCCTCTTCTATTTCCATAATATTGCGTGCAAGTACATTGGCCTTGTATAGACCCTCTATATACCCCTTCCACCTTTCTGCTTTCCCTTCTTTGCTTAGAACTGGTTTTCCATCTGAGCTCTTGATACTCATACAAGTGGTTCTGTTTTCTCCAAAGGTCTCTTTAATTTTCCTGCAGGCAGTTTCTATCTTACCCCTAGCGATATTTGCCACTACATCATTACATTTGTCCTCCAGCCATCCCTGCTTAGCCAGTTTGGACTTCCTGTCGATCTGATTTTTAAAACGTTTGTATTCATTTTTGTTTGCTTCATTTACTGCATTTTTGTATTTTCTCCTTTCATCAATTAAATTCAATATTTCTTCTTTACCCAAGGATTTCTACTAGCCCTCATCTTTTTACCTACTCATTCACTATTTCATCTCTCAAAGATATCCATTCTCCTTCTACTGTATTTCTTTCCCCTATTCTTGTCAATCGTTCCCTATTGCTCTTTGTGAAACTCTCTACAAACCCTGGTTCTTTCAGTTTATCCAGGTTCTATCATCTTAAATTCCTACCTTTTTTCAGTTTTTCGGTTTTAGGCTACAGTTAATAACTAATAAATTGTAATCAGAGTCCACATCTGCCCCAGGAAATGTCTTACAATTTAAAACCGGGTTCCTAAATCTCTGTCTCACCATTATATAATCTATCTGAAACCTTCCAATGTCTCCAGGCCTCTTCCACATATACAACCTTCTTTCATGATCCTTAAACCAAGTGTTAGCTATGATTAAGTTATGCTCTGTACAAAAATCCACCAGGCAGTTTCCTCTTTCATTCCTTATCCCCATTCCATATTCACCTACTACTTTTCATTCTCTTCCTTTTCCTACTATCGAATTCCATTCCCCCCTGACTATTAAATTTTCATCTCCCCTCCTATCTGAATGATTTCTTTTATCTCATCATACATTTCTTCAATCTCTTCATCATCTGCAGAGTTAGTTGGCATGCAGAGTTGTTCTACTGTGGTAGGCATGGGCTTCGTGTCTAGCTTGACTATAATAAAACATTCACTATGCTGTTTGTAGTAGCTTACCCACGCTCCTACTATTTTATTCATTATCAAACCTACTCCTGCATTACCCCTATTTGATTTTGTATTTATAACCCTGTATTCACCTGACAAGAAGTCTTGTTCCTCCTGCCACTGAACTTCACTAATTCCCACTGTATCTAACTTTAATCTATCCATTTCTCTTTTTAAATTTTCTAACCTACCTGCCCAATTAAGGGATTTGATATTCCATGATTCAATCTGCACAATGCCAGTTTTGTTTCTCCTGGTAACGACATCCTCCTGAGTAGTCCCTGCCCTGAGATCCAAATGGGGAACTATTTTACCTCCGGAATATTTTACCCAAGAGGACATCATCATCACTTAATATACAGTAAAGCTGCATGCTCTCAGAAGAATTACGGCTGTAGTTTCCCCTTGCTTTGAGCTGTTCACTGTAGCAGCACAGAAAGGTTGTTTTGGCTAGTGTTACAAGACCAGATCAGTCAATCATCCAGACTGTTGCCCCTGCAACTACTGAAATGGCTGCTGCCCCTCTTCAGGAACCACACGTTTGTCTGGCCTCTCAACAGATACTCTTCTGTTGTGGTTGCACCTACAGTATGGCTATCTGTACCACTGAGGCATGCATGCCTCCCCACTAATGGCAAGGTCCATGATTCATGGTGGGGCATCTCTCTATATGCTATGTTTAATACTCACAAATCTAGTCTCTCATTTTCCATGCAAATTATTTAAATTATTTCAATTATTACAGAATGACAGCTGTTGCACACTGAACCAAGAAGTAAATACTTCTTACAAGAGGGAAAACACACACTGTCAATGCAGAATATACTTTTTCGTAAATGTCTCTTCCTTAAGTCACTTACACACATAATTTCAAAAAGCCTTAATATGACATATGCTCCATATCCATTGATCTCTATGGCCAAGGAACCAGACTATTTCCGTCTGCCTATCGTCCAGTAATTATTGCGTAAATGATGTCACCTGATGACTATTATGTGAGGGGGCTCTGTCATGCGGGAAGAATAAACTCTTCCTAGTAGCCAAAGGAATCTCTTCCAATAATGCTTGAAGCTCATTTTCAAGGAATTCTAGACAATGGTGCCTCATAAGGCAGTGAGATAACACAATGGGCCATGTCTACTGATAGGTTACCATACCACACAACACATTTATACAGAAGCTTTTTGAAAATAAATCTCCACAGCAGAATGTCCATTTTTGTTCATGTGAGTTACAGTATGTGATCAAAAGTATGCAGACACCTGGCAGAAAATGACTTACAAGTTCGTGGCACGCTCCATTGATAATGCTGGAATTCAGTGTGGTGTTGGCCCACCCTTAGCCTTGATGACAGCTTCCACTCTCCCAAGCATATGTTCAATCAGGTGCTGGAAGGTTTTTTGGGGAATGGAAGCCTATTCTTCACAGAGTGCTGCACTGAAGAGAGGTATCGCAGTTGGTCAGTGAGGCCTGGCATGAACTCGGCTTCAAATACATCCCAAAGGTGTTCTACAGCATTCAGCTCAGGACTCTGTGCAGGTCCGTCCATTATAGGGATGTTATCGCCGTGTAACCACTCTGCCACAGGCCGTGCATTATGAACAGGTGGTTGATCATGTTGAAAGATGCAATCACCATCCCCGAATTGCTCTTCAACAGTGGGTAGCAAGAAGGTGCTTAAGACATCAATGTAGGCCTGTGCTGTGATAGTGACATGCAAAACAACAAGGGTGCAAGCCCCCTCCATGAAAAACACAACAACACCATAACACGACCACCTCCGAATTTTACTCTTGGCACTACACACGCTGGCAGATGATGTTCACTGGGCATTCACCATAACCACACCCTGCCAATGGATTGCCACATTGTGTACCGTGATTCGTTACTCCACACAATGTTTTTCCACAGTTCAATAGTCCAATATTTATGCTCCTTACACCAAGTGAGGCATCATTTGGCATTTACAAGCATGATGTGTGGCTTATGACCAGTCGCTCGACCATGAAATCCACATTTTCTCACCTCCCACGTAACTGTCATAGTACTTGCAGTGGATCCTGATGCCTCTTAAATGTCCCTCTTGTTTGGCAGTAGCTGAGCTATGATGAATATTTTATTCAAGCATTTCCCATTGCACTGTTTTCAGTGACACTATGATCTTTCGGAAAATGATAACTTCAGCAGATGCCTTTGCAGTGGAAGTCTTATTTTTAGAGTTTGTCACTGATTGCCTCTTTCTACTCCCATGCAGTTACGTCATGTATGCACAACCACTGTAACACAGCATTGCCACAATAAATTAAGATTACAGGTCTAGTCTCAGTCTCGCATACAGTTTTAATTTGCCAAAAAGTTTCAAAATCGAAAATATTCTGCCGCAGAATGAAAAATTCATTCAGGATACATTACCCTAGTCTGTGTCTAAGCCACTGCTCCACAATAGCCTTTTTCCCTGGAGTGCTAGCCCTGCTAGGTATGTGAGAGTGCTTCTGTGAAGTTTAGAAAGTAGAAGTGAGAGGCTGTAATCATTCCTTAACTGCTCAGTTGATAAGGTCTTTAAAACTTTCTGACTGCTGAAAACTGTGTACTGTACTGAGACTCTAATTTGGGAACTTGTCCTTCTGTAAGCAAGAGCTCTGAGCTACACAAATATAACTCATGGACTGTTCTCATATTTTTCTTCTGCCAGTACCTGATCGCTCACTTTCCATACTTCACAGAAGCTCCCCTGTGACACTTACAAGACTAGCACTCCTGGAAGAAAGAATATTGCGGAAACATGACTTAGCCACAGTCTGGGGCATGTTCCCAGAATGAAATTTTCACTGTGCAGCTGAGTGTAGGCTGATATGGAACTTCCAGGCACATTAAAACTGTGTACCAGACTAAGTCATGAACTTGAACTTTGCTTTTCGTGAGCAAGTGCTCACCTGTCTGACCTACCCAGGCATGACACACGATCTGTCCTTACAGCTTTACTCCTGCCAGTAACTCATTTCCTACTTTCCAAACTTTCCAGAATCCCTCCTATGAAACTTGCAGGACTAGCAATCCTGGAAGAAAGGACACTCCAAGGGACACAACGAAGGGGATGCTTCACAGAGCTTATGTGAACTTTGGAAAGTAGGAGATGAGGCTCTGGTGGAAGTGAAGCTGTAAAGATAGGTCATGAGCTAAGTTTGTGTTGTTCAGTTTGTGAGCAGTTGCCCATAAATGGCAAAGATCCCAAGTTCAAAGTTCAGTCTGGCACATTGTTTTAACCTGCCAGTAAGTTTCACATCATTGCACTCTCCACTGTTGAGTGAAAATTTCATTCTGATAAGAGCACTGTCCATGGAAGGTTACATTTCAGGTCTGAGTCCTGGTCTGGCACATAATTTCAATCTGTGAAGAGGTTTCAAAGTTTTTAAAGATTACCAAAAAATTTTATGTTGTGTTTCAAACAAACAATACAACCAAAAGAATTTCTGGCTGGCTTTGCACATGATACAAAATGTTTGTGTATCAGTATTGTTAATAAAATAGTCAGCATAAACATTGTATCCTTCCCAGTCAATGCCAATACTTATTATGTACGCAAATGAATGTAATTAAACAATCAGCCACATCAATAGAAGATCCCACTTCATAACCTCAGTAGGCCATATTGTCTCGTCATTACCCAAATGAACATTCAGCAAATCTTCTTGCTCTGGCACACATATAACTGTAAAATCTTTTTCCATCTATGATAAAAATGCCTCCTCATATTTTCTGTCAATGGGCAAACCACTTCTCCCAAAATGACATATGGCATTTCATTATGTAATTCTTGAAATATTGTAAGTGGCAGTAATGAATGTATTGCATTTGTAAGTTTGCTAAACAATAAACTTTGAGTATATCTTTGTCAGATTGTTTACTATAATCATGATCATCTGAGATGATAAATTTGTAGTTTACATCAGGGTTGTTTGGAGTACAATAGCAAAATACTGTTTGCAATTTTAGAATTGATTAAGGAGGGAGAATGTTACAGAGAAGTGGGAAACAGCCACAAGCAATAGAGGAAAGAGACATAGGACTTTCTCAGACAGTATTGTGATTAACGTGGCAAATATATTTGACTTCTGGCTCCAGTGAGAAACACATCAGCCATATGTATGAAGGCATGCTGAAAAGTAATGCCTCTCAATTTTTTAGACGAAAACTTAGAAAGCTTTATAAATAAATATCTTTATTCTTCATCTCTAGATATTTATTTCTCAACATAGTCACTATGGTGATGAATCATTTCTCCCAATGAGACACCAGTTTGTTGATACTGTTACTGTAGAATGCCTGACTTTGCTGAAGAAGGCACACTCTCACCTCCACTTGCACCACTTTACCTCTGAGGGGCAGACATACAAACAGATCAGGGGTATGTCCAGAGGAACTAGGATGGCTCCTTCCTATATGAACCTTTTCATAGGTCACTTTGTGGGGGCTTAGCAGGGATTTAAAAGCCTGTGAAATGAACTCTTTGAATGTGTTCTTTAAGTTCTGAAAACAGATGAAAATCAGATGGGGCCAAGTTGGTACTGTATGTAAGACGTAGATGACAGTAAACCCAATGCATTGAATTGCTGCAGATGTCACAGCACTTGTGTTTGGTCTGGCATTGTCATGCTGAAGGAGAGCAAGACTTCATGTGAGGGTGCATTCTTTGAATGTGAAATTCGATAACAGAATGCCATTTCTCATGCACCAACATAATTACATTACATACTGCACTGTTACAGGGTACAATTTGGAGCTCTCTTGTGTCAGAGAGCTGTAAATATGTAGATATGAAGAATAAAGATGTCAAATGTTAATAACATTTGTTTTATTTAAAAAGCTTCAAGAGGTTTCACATAAAAAATTTTGAGATTTACTTTTCAGCAACATCACATAGATGTAGCTGTACAAAGGGCACAGCAAACTTACAACAAAAATTTGAGAAATAAGAAGGTAGAAAAATCTGCTAAGAGAAAGAAAGTGTTGTTGTGGATGATAAGCAGTTCGGATAAGAAGAAAAAGAAGCATTCGAAATGTGGTGCTATAGAAAAATGCTGAAGATTACCTGGATGGATTGAATAACAAATGAGGAAGTACTGAATCAAATAGGGAAAAAAGAAATTTACAACTTGGCTAGTACACAGAGATGAAGAGGATTACACAGAACAGACAGCACAGAGAACTTCAACCAATGCCCACCTGATTCCGAAACTGTGACAGCTTTCCTGCTCTCCTTCATCAACTTCGTACTTTACAAACAATTACTTTACCTCTGAGGGGCAGACATACAAACAGATCCGGCTATGTCCAGGGGGAGTAGGATGGCTCCTTCCTGTATCAATCTTTTCATCGGTCACTTTGAGGGGGCTTAGCAGGGATTTATAAGTCTTCAGCCTTTGGTTTTGATTTAGATTTACTGATGACATCTTTACCATATGGACTCATGGTGAGGTTGACCTATTGTATTTTTGGTATATCTAAATACATTCTCAAAATTAAATTTCACATGGGCCTAATCTGAATCTCATGCCACTTTTCTTGATGATGAAGTCATCCTCACTAAGGGTAAGCTACACACTTCTATTCACATTAAACCTTAAAAAAATACAAATAAAAAAATAAAAAACAAACCTTAGCAGTAAATCTCTTGTGACCCATTATATCCCCATCTTGAGGGTATTAATCAGCTACTTTGACAAGGCTATGGCTTTCAAAAATCATGAACTAAAACGAGGTCCATTCAGTCTGACATTTCGCCCACCACATCTAGAATGAATTTTTGTAACACAGTCACATCTAGAATGAATTTTTGTAACCCAGTCCCCCACACAATCTCTGCAGTACCGTGGTCAGGCCCTATTCTCCCTCTGCACACATTTCCCTACCCTATGTCTTCTATCTTTGTGACTGCCCTCACTGTACAACTTACCCAATGCACCCTCCTAACACCATCTGCACTAATTCTGTGAATGGCAACACATACACTATCAAAGGGAGAGCCACCCGTAAAATGGTATATGCAGTCTACAAGCTGTTATGTAAACACTGTTCAGCCCTCTACATTGGTATAACTACTACCAAGTTGTTTAGGATGAATGGTCATAGGCAGAGGGTGTATACTGGTAATACATAATATCGTGTTGCAAAATACACCCTGTAACATGATAGTCATGACCTCTGTGTCTTTTCAGCATGTGCCATCTGGGTTCTCTCTGTAGGCACTAGTTTCTCAGCAATCTGCAGGTGGGAACTGGCATTACAACATGTGATTGGTTCTTGCCACACACCTGGTCTAAATTTATGTTAATTTATGTGGTCTCAGCATTTCCTTTCAGTATCTATTTCTCTTCTTTGCTCTCTTCTACTTTTCTGTATCTTTTATTTTCCAACCTGTCTCTTTTCCTCCACTGTCCTTACCTGTCTACCTTTAGCTTTCTGCAATTATTGACTCATGCGTGATGCTTTTTAAGTAACATGTGTCTTGCTTATACCCTACTTGCCACCTTTAAGTTCTCATGTTTTCAATTCTTGTGCAGTGCAAGCACTAAATACCAGTCTTCCCTTCTCATCCTGTCCAATATGTCTCCACTGACTTGGGGTTCTGGGTAACGTTTCTGTAACTCTCCCCATTTCCTAAATCTCACCAATCCTTTCCTTCCATTCCTTCAACACTTCCACCAGTAAAAGAACCCACTGACTGCAAATGCTTGTGGAGTTTCATATTTTTTATAAGTGTTTCCTTCTGTCCCTGGTGAGTTGATTTTTTTTATCCATTCATATTATATAAAATTTTCATATCATTCCATATACTATAGTAACTATATACTTGGTAGCTGCAGGAAATTGTAACCAGCTCATAAATCATCAATAAGCTCTGTTGGCCTATGTAAAGACCAAAGAGTTTGTGTTTGATGATGATATTAACGTAGTTTTTCTTAAAAGTTCTTCCAATAAATGTTTATTACAATAAGTAACATGGTCATTTAATATAATTTCTACAGTAAGATGTTTAACTGGGATATTTAGATGCTCCAAACCAGTCATTGACAACATTTTTCTAGGCACATCAAAGGAATAAAATCATATGGCAAAACCAATAATCAACAGCCGTTCACACCATAACATGCTTCTCATTGTTCTATGAGCAAATACTAAGCTGCTTAAAAGTGTATTAAATCCAAGTATGGGAGAAGAGTTAATCTATTGAAACTTGAATATTTTAGGAAATTGCTCAAAGATATTAACTGGAGAGATATATACAGAGCTCATGATATGAATGAAAAATACAATTCTTCCATTAATAATGTCATGACCTGGGCTCAAAACTGTTTTCCTCCAAAAGTAATTCACATTAAACAGAAGTCTACAGAAAAATCATGGATTATTGAGGAATGAAGGTATCTTGTAGGACGAAAAGGCAACTGTATCTGGTAACCTCGATGAGCTCCGATATTAATGATTTAGCTCATTACAAGGATTACTGCAGAATATTAAGAAAAGTAATACAGATATATAAGAAATGCACTATGAGAAGCAAATAGCTACATGAGGGGGAGGGGGGGGGGGGTGAAGAAAGAAAGAAAGAAAGAAAGAAAGAAAGAAAGTGAAAAAAAAAAAAAAAAAAAAAATACGGGATATGAAACTTCCTGGCAGATTAAAACTGTGTGCCAGACCAAGACTCAAATTTGGGCAAATGCTCTACCAACTGAGCTACCCAAGCACGACACACAACCTGTCCTCACAGCTGTACCTCCACCAGGATTTAAGGAAATATAACTCATCCAGAAGTGCCTTACGAACCAACTGTTCAGCCAATTCTTGAGTGTTGCTTGTTAGTCTAGGACCCTTACCAGGTTGGATTAATAGAAGAGTGAGACAAGACATTGTAGAGTGATGCATTTCATCATGGGATTGTTTAGTCAGCCTGAAAGTATTATGGAGATGCTCACCAAACTCCAGTGGTAGATGCTACGAGAGGGGCTCAGTGCATTCCAAGAGAGTACATTTTGGGAAGAATAGGACAACACATTACTTCCTCCCCATACATCTTGCAAAAATGCTACAATGAGAAAATCTGAGAAAATAGAGCTAATACAGAGGTTCACTAATGACAATTCTTCCCACAGGGAAGGGAGGATCAGTTAGTGATACCAGAAGTACCTTCTACCATGCACTGTCAGACGGCTTGGGGAGTATAGATGGAAATGTAGAATTTATAAAATCATATAAAACAAAAAAGAAGCCTTTTCTTTTTACACATGGCAATATAACATTTATTTAAAAGATAACAGTACAGTAATGGCTGTAGAGCAGTTGGAAAAATTGCAGTGTGTACAACTGCGTTTTGCATTGAGTGGACCTTAACTAAATTGTGGGGAATAAAATTTGTGAATTGCTGGGACAGATTTTTCAAGCAATGTAAATAATCACTGGAGAACTCCTCCAGAGTGTGAGCTTCCACATGTCACAAAATTCTGGCAAGGAACACTGAGTATAAAGAAATTAATAATAGAAATTTTAAACCATGAGCCCACAGCTCAAGATTAGAAAACATTTGTAACAATGCTTGTAGAAATATTGCAGGATAGGGCAACTCTATGCGTTAATGGGACTGCAGTATTTTCCAGTTTGGAAAGCTGAAATGGGTGTTATTGTACCAGGCATGATCTGATGTACAATTAGGTGTGGTTGAGATGCTTAATGGATGGTGCAAGTATATGGACAGATAATTTGGTACAGTTCATGAGGCTTAGCCAGCAGGCTCTGGCATGTCTTCACATGAAACTCTCCCCAGGAACAAATGAGTAGGAATTCTCAACAAATCATTCTTACATATATTTAATGAACACACCAGAGCATGCAAAATGAGATCATATAATTTCCAATAAAATACTTGTACTTAATATTAAAATGTGCAGATTATGTATGTCTTAGGTGAGAAACAAAATATTCATGTTAACATAATATTTTATGACAAGATATTAATTTGAGGCATATAGTGTTTGGAGTCATTTTGATCAGTGTTTGGGTGTGATTAATTACAAAACTCTTTTAACTAATGTTGGCCAATCATTCAAAAGCTGTACAAACTTGTAATATAATGCATGTAAATAGGACAGTGTGGCATGGTAGGGAAGAGATGACAGTAGCAGCCCATAGGAATCAAGCTAAAAGAAGTAGTGGGAGCAAGGCTAGGGTGTCAAGCCAGGAGAGGAACTTTGTTTTCAATGTTGAAAGAGTGAATAGCTCTGCCTCCGTGACAAGAGTTGGTAACACATTGTGAAGCCATCATACAACTGTCTCATGAATTGATACTGAGAATTTTACACCACCAGTTGCCAAATGTGTGATGTAAGAGGTGCTATCCAAAATTTTCGGGGCTGGTGCTTCCATCTGTTGAAAACCTTACCTTTGGACTAATGGTTTCCATCACCCTCGAAGTAGTTCCCATCTGCACATACACACTGGACTCTGTGCTTCTGCTACTGGTCAAACATTTTCTGGAAGTCTGGTTCTTTGAGGGTGTTTATCATCACCAGCAATGCTTCTTGAATCCTCTCTAGAGTGTCGAACCGATGGCCTTTCAACTTGAGTTTCAGTTTTGGGAATAGGGAGAAGTCACAAGGTGGGAAATCTGGCATGTATGATGGGTGGGGTACAACTGCCATGTTGTTTTTGCCAAAAAGGTCCTGGTGAACAAGGACGTTTGACAGGGTGCATTGTCGTGATGCAGCAGCCAGTTCCCTTGATGCCACAGTTCGGGCCTTCATTGCCGCACGTTTTCATGGAGCCATCGCAAAGTGTCACAGTAGTACAAGGAATTCACTTTTTGGTTGGTGGGATTAATTCTTTGTGCATAATTTCCTTGGTATCAAAGAAAACGAAGATCATGTTCTTCACCTGTCTCACTTTTTTGGGTCTTGGAGAACCCGGCTTCTTCCACTGGTATGATTGTTGCTTTGTCCCTGGGTCATAACTGAAAATCAAGCTCTCATCACTGGTGATAACCCGTGACAAGAAGGTTGGACCATCAGTTCTGCGGTCTGATGAAGGTCCATGTGCACTTCAACATGCTGTGCCTTCTGATCGGCAGTCAAATCCTTGGCACAAATTTTGTGACGACACGATGCATGCTCAATTCATCAGTCAACATTCGTTGACATGTCGCATAACCAATACCCATTTCATCCGCAAGGTCTTGAATGGTTCGACATAGATCTGTGCGAACCAATTGTTGCAGCTTGGCAACGGTGTGTGGTGTTGTGCGGCTAATGGGCCTTCCAGTGTGAGCATCTTCTTTGACGTCCGTACAATCGGCCCTGAAGCGAGCATGCTAGTTAGTTAGGTAGTTAGTCAAACACACACAAGCTCTGTTCCCCAAAAACTTGTTGAATCATTGCAAGGGTCTCTGTAGCACTTTTCCTGAGATTCGCACAGAATTTGATACACATGCGCTGTTTTGTTCGTGGATCCATCGTAATATTGCCACACACCAAACACAGAGTATTACGGAAAGCACTGTGGACACGCAACACATCCTCCCAGCTGAATGCCACTCTGCACACTGACTTAGATATGCAGCTCTCGCCACCTAGCCGTGCAAAGATCTACTACTCCTATTTTCCAAATGGCAGCACCAGTCCCGAAAATGTTGGATTCCACCTCATATTTAGCATAACATGTTTTGGCAATACATTATCCTATTATCGTACAGTATAAAACAATGGAAAACTAATAAATAGATTGTAATACAATAAGCACTGACAACCACACAAAACTACTTATAATGTCCATTAGTATAACATACCTTCAAGCTTCTGTGTCATTAGGCACTGTCAAAAGTCAAAACCCAGTAGCAAATCTGAATTTTAAATGATAAAATTCTTCTTAGAACATCTCATGTTGGCATGTTACCCTCTTAAGGCACAGTTGTAAACAAATATCGGTCTCTTTCACATCATACCAAAGAGAGTACTTTCCTGCAGTGGATATATCACAGCCTCCAATGATACTACTGTCTATCGTAAAATCTATGACATTATATGTCAAGTCCTAGTAAATTAAAAACCAGCACTACACCTGTGTTGCAATGTGTGCATCCATCTAGAATGGGCAATAGAAAACATAAAACATAACACTAGTAATTTGAATGAATTGGTGGCTACTTCCCAAGTATTACATTGCTAAATTGGGCCCAGGAATGCCCCTTGGACATTTCACTCCTCTCAATTAACATGTTGATACATTTCCTCCTTAAAGTGTAAGAAATCTCCACTTCCTCTAAATTTGACACACCCACGCTTTATCCTCGAACTGCAATAGCATTGTGCTCTCTTTGATGTTACCCAACATATGCTATTCACTCTCAATGTGCTTTGCTACAGCCAATGAACTATTCTCTTCAATTTCTCAATCTTGACACTTAATTGCATACAGTGCCACTTTCCCTATCCAGTTTTCTTTTGTGCCAAGCTTATGGTTCACCTTCTGCTCCAGCTTGTTGTTCACCCTGAATTCAATTTTCACCTCTTTTTTGTTAAATAACCTTGCTCATTTATACCAGATAATTCCCAATATGGCATTTTTATGCAGATTTTTCTCACTTTGCTGGTTTCTCTGTCCTACTACTGCATGCATCCTATCTATTAAACCTGCATCAAAACCATTTTCTACTGCTAATCTTCTAAGTGTTTTTATTTCTTCATCCTTATTCTAAGAACTTAGTGAGACAGCATTAGCCTTGTGCTAAGCATTCTATGTTTGACAATGCAAGTTTGCTGCTGGGTTTTTACTTCTGATGGTGCATAATGACTTAGTTGCTTTAAGATATGTTATAATATAAAACACATTAAAACAGTTTGTATGGTTGTCAATATGTGTACTATTGCAATTTACTCATTGGTTTCCTTGTTTTGATAATGGAATAACATAGTCCAGAAACATGTTGCGCTAGAAATATCATGCATTTGACAACTGGTGGCATAAAATTCTCAATAATAATACTGAGAATTGGTCATGTTTGTGTGACAGCCTTCTGGGCAGCAAGTGGAACTGTAGCACAATGATTGGGACTTTGAATTTTCATGGGTTAGTTCACATTATGTCTCAGAATTTTTCTGCAAGTGAGACCATTTGGGAATTTTAACAGTTTTCATAGGGAAATGTGTTAATATACATTGTGGTATTTCCAGTTTAATCTATTGGTCATGAATTATGAGGGTAACTTTGAGTCTGCTTTTTATGAATTTGGCTACCAGCTGGAGTTTACCAAGATATACCGAGCGAGGTGGCGCAGTGGTTAGCACACTGGACTCGCATTTGGGAGGACGACGGTTCAATCCCATCTCGGCCATCCTGATTTAGGTTTTCCGTGATTTCCCTAAATCGTTTCAGGCAAATGCCGGGATGGTTCCTTTGAAAGGGCACGGCCAATTTCCTTCCCAATCCTTCCGTAACCCGAGCTTGCGCTCCGTCTCTAATGACCTCGTTGTCGACGGGACGTTAAACACTAACCACCACCACCACCACCACCACCACCACCAAGATATATAACACCATTACATAAATTAAGATTTATTGAGTAAACTTAATTTCGAAGACAGTGTAGCCTAGCTGTAACCAACTCATTCATTTTATATTGCAGTTAACAAGTCTCCTAAGAACTCACTAACTTGTAATCTTTTTAAATAGGGACTGTTTTGCAGCAGGTTGTGATCAGTCTCCTGACTACGACAGAGGGGACAAAAACAATTCTTGAAACTTATAGTGCATTTATGTCCCCTTCCCATGATACATTTAACAAGACCAGATTTTATTGAAGAAGTATAATGTATTCACAAATGTTTCATAGTGTTAAAATGGGAAAAAGTCAATTTTTTCCTCTGTATCCTACTAGTTACCACACTTCCCAACTTGGCACACAGCGTAAACACCTTGGACAGTGCTTGTGTATGTTTTTTGCATTGCCTATATGTATGTCCTACTGCCTACATTTGCCATTCTGATGATAGTGGTCTACTTCCACTCAAGATCAGACTCTTCATTATCAACAATATTGACTGAATCTTAGCATTAGGTGATGTTATTTTGATGGACACCGTAAAAACAGTTTTATAAAAGAAACCCTGTTTTGGATCACAAGCAGGAAACTTCCCTGTCTTCTGATTGGAAGATATTCCTCATATGCTTCAACATAGCAAATGAATTTCAACTGCCGCTGTTCACATAGAAATAGCTTTATCTTCAATTTAAAATTGATCTAAAAACTTTTTTGTTCATCACTATAGCTCACAAAATTGTCACCATGAAAGATTTAGCAACTCTATTGATATTTAAGATAATTAACATTTATTGTTCATCTCAGCTGTACATTTTTAAATTGATTGCATGTTTTGCTCACTCTGGATCATCTTCAGATCCAAAACAAAAGAAAACTAAATATATACCATCTCATATTTTACAATAAGTAGAAAAGAAAAGAATTGTAATCAAATGTAGAATTTACCTCTTAAGTAGTGGCATCAGCAACCTGTCTTGTTTACTCAGAACCACATATCAGAGTATTGTGTTTTGCAACTGCAGTCAATGTTTTAAACAGGTATATGTTGGGAGTAGGGGAGAATTGGAAGGGGAAACGGAGTGAGGCTGATTGGGGGGGAGGGGGGGGGGGGGGGGGGAAGGAGGCAGGGAGAGTGTGGTGGGGATGTCATGAGTCTAACAAGAGGGAGTTGGGTTAAAACTACAGAATATATACCCATGAGTTACAATGGATGGGTTTTAGGAATTACTGTTAGACAATTTTACAATAACAATTTGAATATAGTGTTTAAGACTAATGACATTATTTGCTTCAGACTGGGAACTGTGCGAACAGAAAAGCCTAGAAATTCATAGCAGCAGGTCTGTATAAACTAAAATGTTGAAACTGTCCAAAATATTATGTAAGTCAAACAGTCAGGCATCTGAAGTATGCTTCAAAGAGTAAGGCCCAATTCACAGTAATAAAACAGCATTTGGAGAGCATCTTTTAATGTCAAAACATGCCATTTGAACTACTGATATTCATGTGGAAACGCTGCACAATGAACCTAATGGACACCTCCTGACAATGTTGGAGAAAACTGAGATTTTTACGCACATTCTGCACGAGCCAGGCAATGCATTAAATCAGAAGAATGATCTTATTAAGAGTGCATTTTTAGGAACTTTGAAGCCTCTCCCAATCTTCCACTTCACCATAGCACACGTATGATCAACAGCCCCACTCACCGAGAAGTGGCAACAGAAGGACATTGGCTCACACCATTATAGCAGCAGGCCAGAATGCAGACTGGCTTCCATACATAATGCAAAACTGCGCCTTGTACAGTGCCATCAAGCAGAAGCAAATGTAAATAACCACAATTGTCACACCCTGTCCCTATAACGTCAGTTGCTGCACATAGTTTCACTTTTATGATTTATTGCTTAATAATTTCTACGATTTTACACTCTCAATGTTTTTAAAATTCATAATATTTAGTGACACTCTATGCAGCTCCAAGTCCTCTACATAATTCCACTTCTGTAAGTTTACAATCTTTACATCTTTCACTTTTTATACATCCATTGTTATGAGGCCTATACTTTCATTATTTTAACAAAAAATTTTTACACAATTTTTATTTTTATACTTCCAGAGTACGACCTTAAGACCTTATATTTTTAGAGTTGCATACTTTGAATATCTTAAGATATAATTCAGTTTTTGGTACTTTATTTCCATTTTTATTACATACTATTTTATCCCTCTTTTACAGTTTAACGCATCCATTCTCGTATTTTAACAGGAGGTTTTGAGGGTAATTGACTTTTTGCAATTTTTGTGTAACATCCTCTCTTGTTAAGCCTATAGCATCCCTGCCAATGTCCTTCCCCCTCTCTTCCCCTTTCCCTTGCACGCTCTGAATCCCCCCTCACTCAATTTTATAATTTCATTACTTTAAGCCATTTACATTTTACATATCCACTGTTCAACAATATTTGCAATTGAACAAGAAGTTTTACACAATTATACATTCTATAATTTGAACATGACTCTTCGTTAGACTCATGATATCCCCACCACCTCCTCCCTCCTTCCTTTCCCCTCCCCAATCAGCTTCATTCTATTTCCCCTCCCTCCCTCTTCTCTACTTCCAGCATATACCCATTTAAAACATTGACTGCAGTTGCAAAACACAGTACTCTCATTTGTAGGGAGGATAGCTGAGGTGAGGTGGTAGTAGGGGGGATGAGTGCGTCATTCGGTACCTGCAGCTAGCCCTCCCTTTTCAACTTTCACCAAAAATTGATCTTTCCTCTCTGAAGAAGGGATATATTTTTTTGAAAACTATGAGGTTTTTTTTTTTAAATTTTACTCTTAGGTATTTCTATCAACAGTACAGGGAACTATGCCTCCTGAAATACGTACTAGCCAGATTTTCTGTGATGTTATAATTTTAGCAAACTTCTAAATTAATTGAATTTTCAATTTCCTAGAATTATATTAATGTCAACAAAACAAACAATTTTTGACAAAATAATGTAATTGGATAGATAAAAAATCTACTCATCAAGTGGCAGCAGAACACACACATAAAAGAGGGTTGTAATTAGGCAAGCTTTCAGAGCCAGTGGCCCCTTCTTCAGGCAGAAGGACTGAAGGGGAAGGAAGAGGGATGAAGGAAAAGGACTGGAGAGGTCTAGGAAATGGGATGGATTTCAGGAAAGTCACAGAGAGCCGTGAGTCAGGGGAGACTTACTGCACAGGGTGAGAAGGTTCTCATCCCATGTGGTAAGTCTGCCCTGACATGTGGTTTTGTGCGACTTTCCCAAAATCTACCCCATTTCCTAGACCTCTCCAGTCTTTTTCTTTCACCCTTCTTCCTTCCCTTTCAACCCTTCTGCCTGAAGAAGGAACCACTGACTCTGAAAGCTGGCCTAATTACAAACCTCATATGTGAGTGTTCTGCTGCCACTTCATGGATAAATTTTTTAACTATCCAATTAAATGATATTAATATCAAGATGGATTTTCACGATAACATTCTTTTTTATGAATGACTTTGACTCTGGAGTGGTGGATACACTTCCGTGATCCCCTTGAAAGTAAGAAGTCATGAGAAACACTATAAAATTGTATAGCAGTAGCTCAATAGCGACTTATATGAAAAATAATTTTATTTAACTTACCTGCTACACTGACATGCAATGGCACATGGAAAAATGACATTGTGAACTATAGATATCACTGGAAAACTTGATATTAATTATAATTTCACAAAATAAATTTCTTTCACAACATGTGACTGGTTGTTGTAAATTAAAAGATCCAAATTCTCTTCCACACATCAAGTAGTCACATCCAGCAACAATGACACATACTGGGCATCTCTCCTAGGAGCTGTCAGATTTTAGGAAATATCTCAGTGACACGAAGTGGTGTGATATATAAAGCACTCATGGTACAAATGAAAAATACTAAACATTTATTAACAAAAGTTCTTACCTTATCTGAGAGCTGTTTTGCCTTCCTAAAGTAAACCAGACAAGATAGAATTCTATAAAAAGTTATGGATAACACAAACAATAGTGGTATCTTGTGAGATAAAAAGAAAACTTTACCTGTCCGAAACAGACCAATGTTGATACTATAGCACATTACAAGATATGCTGTCACATAGTGAAATCTGTAGTATTGACTCCAAAACAAGTGCATTGTGAGAAAAAGATAGACACATTGGGTAACAAAATGGAGACAATATGGGATACAATGAAGGAAGAGACTGATAGAACCAGAGATGAAGAGGAGCAGATGGTATTCAGGGTAAGTGTTACAATGGATAACAAATGTGTGCAGTATTGCAAAATTTTTTAACAAGCAGATCAAAACCATTTCTGAAAATGTGAGGTTGTCAGGTTCAGTAGATGCTGCTATGGGAATATCTCACACTAGCTATTACAAATAAAGTGAATATTACAAATACGATAATGTCAATCATGTGAATAGGATCTTCACTACAACAGCAGTACCATCCACCATAAAATCTGTAAAATCAAAATATTTGACTGGATACAATAACATATCAACAAAGTTAATTAAAGAGCGCTATTCTGAGTTGAGTCGCATAGTAAGTTATTTCTGTAAGTAGCCAACTATTGCTGAAACATTTCATAATTGGATGAAACATGCTGACATTAAATCTCTGCACACGAAAGGAGGTAAAGAAATAACATCAAACTTCCATCCAACTTCACTTTTGCCAGCAGTTTCAGAAGGAAGAGAAGAAAAATAGCAGGGAAACATGGACTGGTGGAAAGGAATGAAAGATGCAGTATTTTTCACAGAGCATAATTTTGTCTCACAGAGCATAATTTTGTCACTGCTAATACTTGGTTTAAGATCCATGTAACATAACTGTACACATGGAAGAGACCTGGAGAAGGTTTCAGACTGGTTATACAAGAGTAAGACAGAGATTTTGGAACCAGACTTTACACCATTAAGGCACTTCCAGAGGCAGATGTTGACTTTGATGACAATTTACTGCAGATTAAAACTGAAGAGACTGCTACGAGTAGGAAATTAAGGAGATGGGACCTGGATAAATTGAAGGAACCAACTGTTGTTGAGAGTTTCAGAAGGAGCATTAAGCAATGATTGACAGAAAGAGAGGGACGGATATAATAGAAGATCAACAGGTAACTTTGAAAGATGAAGTAGTAGTGAAGGCAGCAGAGGTTGAAGTAGGTAAAAGCACAAAGTCTAGTAGAAACCCTAGCATGATACAGGAAATACTCAATGCCCACTAACAACAAAGGAAAAAGTAGTGCTTTGCTGAATGGGCATATGAGGGGTAGAAATGCAGTAAGTATAATGCACTCCAACTTTATAAAGAAATACTGTTCTTAATCTATAGCAACCAAAATGTACAAACATATTATGTATCCATTTTTCTGTCATGACCAAAGAAGATGCTTTGTAAATAAAAGCAAAATGCATGTCGTGTAAAATTCTCCTCAATTAACTGCAATAGGCTGAAGATGGAAAAACCAATAATAATTGCTGTTACTAAATTTAATTAACAGCAGGAGAAAATATAAAAATGTGGCAAATGAAGCAGATAAAAGGGAATACAGATGTTCACAAAATAGTGTAAAATGACTAAGCAGGAATGGCTAGAGGACAAATGCAAGAATGCAGAAGCTCTTTAGCCTCGGGAAAGGTAGATACCATTGATAGGTAAATTAAAGAGACCTTTGTAGTAAAGAAAAGGACCCGTATGAAGTACTAAGCAAAGAAGGGAAGGCTGGAAGGTGGATGGAATATACAGAATGGGTGTACAATGGAAATAAACTTGAAGCAATATAATAGAAAGGGAATAGGAAGTAAATGAAGACAATATGGGAGGTAAAATACTGTGAGAAGAATTTGACAGAACACCGAAAGACCTAAGTCAAAACAAACTCCTGGAACAGGTGAAATTTCCTCAGAATTCCTGAGCTCCTTGGGGTGTCAGCCATGACAAGATTATTCCACCTGATGTGCAAGATACAGCAGACAGACTTCAAGAAGAATGTAATAATTCCAATTCCAAGAAGGCGGATGTTGACAGGTGCAAATACTACCAAAACATCAGTTTAACAAGTCACGATAGAAAAATACTGACAGATATTATTTACATATAAGAATAGGTAGACTGGTAGAAAATGGCTTTGGAGAAGATCAGTTTAAGTTCCAGAGAAATTTAAGATTGCACATGATGACACTGAACCCATCACTTATCTTATTAGATAGGTTATAGAAAGGCAAACGAAATGTTTACCGCATTTGTTGATTTACAAAATCTTTTGACAATGTTGAGTAGAACACACTCTTTAAATACCCCAAGACAGCAGCCATCATCAAATACAGGAAGTTAAAAAGGAAACAAAATTAAAGCTTATGGAGGGGGAAAGAAAAACTTCAATGTTCAGTGACATAATTGTAATTCCATCACAGACATTAAAGTACATGGAAGAGCAGTTCAACGGAATGTACACTGAGTAACTATTCTACATATATATCTACATCTACAGGGATACTCTGCAAATCACATTATAGTGCCTTGCAGATGGTTCATTGAGCCACCTTCACAATTCGCTATTATTCCAATCTCATATAGTGCGCGGAAAGAACAAATATATATATCTTTCCGTCTGAGCTCTGATTTCCCTTATTTTATCAAGGTGATCATTTCTCCCTATGTAGATCAGTGTCAACAAAAAAGTTGGTCATTAGAATTTTGTGAGAAGATTCCTCCGCAATGAAAAAACGCTTTTGTTTTAATCATGTCACTCGAAAATCCTGTATCATTTCAGAGACACAAAAATACAAAATGTGCTGCCCTTCTTTGAACTTTTTCAATGTACTCCATGAATCCTATCTGGCAAGGATGCCATGCTGAACAGCAGTATTCTAAAAGAGGATGAACAAGCATAGTGTAGGCAGTCTCTTTAGTAGATCTGTTACATTTTCTAGGTGTCCTCCAATAAAATGCAGCCTTTGGTTAGCCTTCCCCACAAAATTTTCAATGTGTTCCCTCCAATTTTAGTTGTTCATAATTGTAATTCCTAGGTAATTAGTTGAATTTCTGACCTTTAGATTTGACTGATTCAACGTGTAACTGAAGTTTAACAGACTTCTTTTAACTCTCATGTGAATGACTACAATTTTTTCTTTATTTTGGGTCAATTGTCAATTTTTGCACCATACAGATATCTTTTCTAAATCGTTTTGCAATTTGTTTTGATCTTCTGATGTCTTTACTAGTTGATAAACAACAGCATCATCTGCAAATAACTTAAGATAGTTGCTCCGATTGTCTCCCAAATTGTTTATACAGGTAAAGAACAGCAAATGGCCCATAACACTACCTTGGAGAAATCCCAGAAATCACTTCTGTTTTACTTGATGATTTTTCATCAGTTACTAGAAATTGTGACCTCTCTAACAGAAAATCATGAATCCAGCCACATAACTGAGACGATATTCCATAAGCATGCAATTTCACTACAAGCCACTTGTGTGGAACAGTGTCAAAAGTCTTCTGGAAATCCAGAAGTATAGAACCCATTTGAAATTCCTTCACAATAGCTCTCAGCACCTCGTGCGAATAAATAACTAGTTGTGTTTCACAAGAATGATGTTTCCTAAATCTGTGTTGACTGTGTATCAAGAGACCATTTTCTTTGAAGTAATTCATTTTGTTTGGACACAATGTTCCAAAATCCTGTTGCATATCAGTGTTAATGATATGGACCTGTTATTGAGTGGATTACTCCTACTATACCTTTCTTGAATATTGGTGTGACTTGTGCAACTTTCCAGTCTTTGGGTACGGATCTTTTGTCAAGTGAATGGTTGTATGTGATTGTTAAGTATGGAGCTATTGCATCAGTATACTGTGAAAGGAACCTAACTGGTATACAGTCTGGACCAGAAGACTTGATTTTGTTAAGTGATTTAAGTTGCTCCACTACTCTGAGGTTATCTACTTCTACGTTACTCATGTTGGCAGCTGTTCTTGATTTGAGTTCTGAAATATTTACTTCACTTCTTTGGTGACGGAATTTCAGAAGACTGTGTTTAGTACCTCTGCTTTGGCAGCACTGTCTTTGATAGTATCTCCATTGCTATCATGCAGAGAAGGCATTGATTATGTCTTGCCACTAGCACACTTCACATTTGACCAGAATCTCTTTGGATTTTCTGCCAGGTTTCAAGGCAAAGTTTCACTGTGGATACTATTATAAGCATCTCACATTGAGGTCTATACTAAATTTCAAGCTTCTCTAAAAGATTGCCAATCTTGGAGATTGAGCATCTGTTTAAATTTGGTGTGGTTTTTTTGTTGTTTCTGGAACAGTGTTCTGGCCCATTTTATGTACCATGAGGGATTTGTCATTTGTTAATTTATTTGGTATAAATCTCTCAACTGCTGTCGATACTATTTCTTTGAATTCAAGCCACATCTGGTCTACAGTTACATTGTTAATTTGGAAAGAGTGGAGATTGTCTCTCAGGAAGGCATCACGTGAATTTTTATCTGCTTTTTTGAATAGGTAATTTTTCATTTATTTTTGAAGGATTTTTGGGTTACAATATTCATCTATTGAAGAGGTACTGAACTGAACCAGGGAAAACAGAAATTTATGGCACAATCTGACTAAAAAAGGGATCATTTGAGAGGACACATTCTGAGACACCAACGAATCATGAATTTCATAATGGAGGGAAATGTGGGAAGTAAAAATTGTGGAGGGAGACCAAGGCATTAATACAGCAATCAGATTCAAATGGATTTAGTTTTCAGTAGTTATCCATAGATTAAGACGCTAGCACAGGATAGACTAGCAATGAGGTCAGCAGTAAACTGGTCTTCAGACTGAAGATGGCAACAGCAATATAGAAGCACCTTCTTAACATTCTGAGTGTAAATACTGTGTTGTGAAATTCACTGTCTGGATCTCTAAAGGATTCCACACTGAGAGGGCTATTTACACATACAGGGTGGTTCTGTAAGAGTGTGCAAAAACTTAACAGGATATAAAGGATACTCCACTAACAATTTGAAGTAGTAAACCCGGGGTCGAGAAGCCAGCTTAAGGAGGTAACAGGAATAAAATCATATACCTTTGTGCTTTCTTATTTACATTAGTTACCTTTAACTGCAAATACTATCATTGACTGCACAATCTGTACTGTATCTTCAAAAATATGTTGTAAATGGCAGCCATAACCTCAATGCAAGCATGACATTGAGGAACAAGATTCTGATGCATCGTGACAAATATCCCTTTTGTGTTTCGAATAACACCACAGCCAGCTACAGCTCTGGCAATTAATTCCATCTCCATATCCACTGGGGTCTCATACATGAGTGACTTTAGATATCCCCATAGGAAATAATCAAGTGGATTCAGGTCAGGTGACCTCGCAGGCCACGCAATAGGACTTCCCCTTCCAATCCAGTGACCGAGACATACAGCACTAAGATGGTTGCAGACATCCACACCAAAGTGAGGCAGTGCAACATTATGTTGTATCCACATTCTCTCATGAGCGGACAATGTAAGTATGATACAACTACACCACCTTATGGACAAGTAAAGTAAACAAAACCTGCATCATAACTTCCCAGTAATCAGGCACATCCTCCTTGTTTCCTTGCTGGAATATGTGTAAACTTGTTCAGATGTGAGTTGTAAATAAGCTGAAAACAGTAATGCTAGACAAAATGTCACACAAGTTTACGTCCATATCCCCTTAAGCTGGCTTCTCCAACTCCAGGTTCCCTACCTCAAATTGTTCAGTGAAGCATTCTTTATGTCCTATTACATTTTTGCATGCTCCTACAGAAAAATCTTGTATAATAAGAATGTACTTAATTCATCAGACAATAAATTACAGACTACTTGTATATTCTGATATCTGTCAAAGGCATTTGGCAATGTAACTCATCTTTTTAAGTAAATTAGAATATTATGATTTAACCGCAAATGCTACAAAATACACATACACACACACTCACTGGTCATACCGGACTCAAGAGTCCATTACCGCAGTAATGTATTTTCACCATCTGTCCCTGTCTTGCGCTATTTCCTTCCATTCACCTTCAATACCTAGGCTCCTCAAATCAGCCTTCACACTGTCCTCCCATCTATACCTCAGTCTCCCCACAGAACGTTTTCCCTCTACGTGCCCTACCAGTACTCTGCGCGCTGCCCTGCCCATCACAGCCTACATGATTTAATAATACTGATTATGTCAGGGCTTGAATAGAGTTCATGAACCTCTTCATTATGCAGTTTTCGCCACTCTCCACTAATGTCATCCCTTTTTGCTCCAAAAATTTTCCTCAAAATTTTGTTTTCAAATACTCAAAATGGATTTTCATTTTGCATAGTGAGAGACCAAGTCTCACACCCATACAGCATAACTGGTAGAATAATAGTTTTATATATTCTAATCTTTAAATTCCTAGACAATATCCGTGATGAAAGTAATCTATTCAGTGAGAAGTGGCACGCATTTCCCGCCCGTAATCACTTCTTCAGTTCGGATTCAATCTCATTTCTCGAAGTGATGTCCACACCTAAATACTTAAAGGTGTTCACTTTTTCAAACTGCGTGTCTCCAACTCTTAACGTTACCTGATCTACTGCTGTTGGCATTCTAGTAGTAACCAGGTATTTAGTTTTGTCTTCACTTATCCTTAGACCTACATCTTCACTAGCCTTGATTAACGCATTCGCATTTGCTGTTACAGATTCTTTCCTATCGCTAATGATGTTTAGATCATCTGCATACCCTAATATCTTAATATTTCCATTTAACTCCACACCCTCTGAATTATCTGCTGCCATTCATACAATATATTCTAGGACTAAATTAAAAAGTAGTGGAGACAGGGCATCTCCCTGCTTAAGTCCGTTCTTTATTACAAATTCTTCTGACTCCAATTTCCCCACGTGTACTCTACCTTTTGTGTTTTTCAAACTCGCTTCTATAACTCTAACATACTTCTTTGATATTCCAAGTTCCAAAAGAATTCTGTACAATTTTGATTGCAATACTGAATCATATGCTTTTGTAAAATCTATGAAAAGATTATAAACTGGTTTATTGTATTCCCATATCTTTTCCAAAATTTGATGCAGGGTGAATATTTGGTCTATTGTTGATCTGTTCCTCCAAAAGCCAGCTTGGTAATCCCCCACAATTCCATCTGCATATGGTATAAGCCTGCTTAGCAGAATATTCAAGAAAATTTTGGAACATACTGGTAATAGCAATTGTTGTTGTTGTTGTGGTCTTCAGTCCTGAGACTGGTTTGATGCAGCTCTCCATGCTACTCTATCCTGTGCAAGCTTTTTCATCTCCCAGTACCTACTGCAACCTACATCCTTCTGAATCTGCTTAGTGTATTCATCTCTTGGTCTCCCTCTACGATTTTTACCCTCCACGCTGCCCTCCAATACTAAATTGGTGATCCCTTGATGCCTCAGAACATGTCCTACCAACCGATCCCTTCTTCTGGTCAAGTTGTGCCACAAACTTCTCTTCTCCCCAATCCTATTCAATACTTCCTCATTAGTTATGTGATCTACCCATCTAATCTTCAGCATTCTTCTGTAGCACCACATTTCGAAAGCTTCTATTCTCTTCTTGTCCAAACTATTTATCGTCCATGTTTCACTTCCATACATGGCTACACTCCATACGAATACTTTCAGAAATGACTTCCTGACACTTAAATCAATACTGGATGTTAACAAATTTCTCTTCTTCAGAAACGCTTTCCTTGCCATTGCCAGCCTACATTTTATATCCTCTCTACTTCGACCATCATCAGTTATTTTGCTCCCCAAATAGCAAAACTCCTTTACTACTTTAAGTGCCTCATTTCCTAATCTAATTCCCTCAGCATCACCCGACTTAATTAGACTACATTCCATTATCCTTGTTTTGCTTTTGTTGATGTTCATCTTATATCCTCCTTTCAAGACACTGTCCATTCCATTCAACTGCTCTTCCAAGTCCTTTGCTGTCTCTGACAGAATTACAATGTCATCGGCGAACCTCAAAGTTTTTATTTCTTCTCCATGAATTTTAATACCTACTCCGAATTTTTCTTTTGTTTCCTTTACTGCTTCCTCAATATACAGATTGAACAACATCGGGGAGAGGCTACAACCCTGTCTTACTCCCTTCCCAACCACTGCTTCCCTTTCATGTCCCTCGACTCTTATAACTGCCATCTGGTTTCTGTACAAATTGTAAATAGCCTTTCGCTCCCTGTAATTTACCCCTGCCACCTTTAGAATTTGAAAGAGAGTATTCCAGTCAACATTGTCAAAAGCTTTCTCTAAGTCTACAAATGCTAGAAACGTAGGTTTGCCTTTCCTTAATCTTTCTTCTAAGATAAGTCGTAAGGTCAGTATTGCCTCACGTGTTCCAGTGTTTCTACGGAATCCAAACTGATCTTCCCCGAGGTTGGCTTCTACTAGTTTTTCCATTCGTCTGTAAAGAATTCGTGTTAGTATTTTGCAGCTGTGACTTATTAAGCTGATAGTTCGGTAATTCTCACATCTGTCAACACCTGCTTTCTTTGGGATTGGAATTATTATATTCTTCTTGAAGTCTGAGGGTATTTCGCCTGTTTCATACATCTTGCTCACCAGATGGTACAGTTTTGTCAGGACTGGCTCTCCCACGGCCGTCAGTAGTTCCAATGGAATATTGTCTACTCCGGGGGCCTTCTTTCGACTCAGGTCTTTCAGTGCTCTGTCAAACTCTTCGCGCAGTATCGTATCTCCCATTTCATCTTCATCTACATCCTCTTCCATTTCCATAATATTGTCCTCAAGTACATCGCCCTTGTATAGACCCTCTATATACTCCTTCCACCTTTCTGCTTTCCCTTCTTTGCTTAGAACTGGGTTTCCATCTGAGCTCTTGATATTCATACAAGTCATTCTCTTATCTCCAAAGGTCTCTTTAATTTTCCTGTAGGCGGTATCTATCTTACCCCTAGTGAGATAGGCCTCTACATCCTTACACATGTCCTCTAGCCATCCCTGCTTAGCCATTTTGCACTTCCTGTCGATCTCATTTTTGAGACGTTTGTATTCCTTTTTGCCTGTTTCACTTACTGCATTTTTATATTTTCTCCTTTCATCAATTAAATTCAATATTTCTTCTGTTACCCAAGGATTTCTACTAGCCCTCGTCTTTTTACCTACTTGATCCTCTGCTGCCTTCACTACTTCATCCCTCAAAGCTACCCATTCTTCTTCTACTGTATTTATTTCCCCCATTCCTGTCAATTGCTCCCTTATGCTCTCCCTGAATCTCTGTACAACCTCTGGTTCTTTTAATTTATCCAGGTCCCATCTCCTTAAATTCCCACCTTTTTGCAGTTTCTTCAGTTTTAATCTACAGGTCATAACCAATAGATTGTGGTCAGAGTCCACATCTGCCCCTGGAAATGTCTTACAATTTAAAACCTGATTCCTAAATCTCTGTCTTACCATTATATAATCTATCTGATACCTTTTAGTATCTCCAGGGTTCTTCCAGGGTAATAGCAATATCCCTCTATAATTACTACAATCCATTTTGTCGCCCTTCTTAAAAATTGGGATCAGAATTGACTCCTGCCATTCTTCAGGTATCATCTCTGAGTTCCATACTTAAGTTATAACTTTGTGAAATACTTCCACCAATTTCTGCCCCCCATTTTTAACAAATTCTGCAGTTATGCAATCTGATCCTGGTGCTTTATGGTTTTTCAATTTGTTGATTGCATCTTTTACTTTCTTTAACATTGGCTCAGGTATCTGGGGTTCTGCTGTATGTATTTCGTACGCCTGCTCATTTCCTGCTTCTTGGTGTACATTTAATAGATGCCCAAATACGACCCCCCCCCCCCCATTTACTTAATAGAGCACTGGGGTCTGTCAGTATTCCCGTGGCATCCCCTCGAAGTGCATTTGTCTTAGCCTTGAACCCCTTCCTATACCCATTTAAGTCTAGGTAAAGTTCCCTAATGCTTTTTGTTTTACTGTTTCTTTCCATTTTTTTAAAATCTGATTGTTCAAATAATCCCTCTTCTTTGCTCGTAGCCTACAACCAACTTCCCTTCTCATGTTCAAGAACTCCTCTCGTTTTCTGTCTCCCATTCTATCCCAATCTAATCACGCTTTTCTCCTTTCCTCTACCAATTTCTTGCATTCCTCATCAAACCACGGTTTCCTCCTGTTCTTCTTAATTGTACCTATTGTGACCTTCACTGCCTCTTTGATACTATTCCTCACAGTGATCCACTGTTTATTTACATCCTCGTCTTGATCTTTGTGTGTCCTCAGAACATCAAACCTATTTGAAATTTCTATCATGTACCTTCTTCTAAAGTTTTCATAATTTAGCTTGGCAGTGTTGAAACTAACAAGTTCTGCATTGTGACACATTGATGTTGCTGTAGATAGCTGTTGGTGAACTGTGGCAACTACAAGAAAATGATCAGAATCACAGTCTGCTTCCTTGAAAGTCCTAACATTTTCTATACTAGTGTGTCATCTCTGATCTAAAAGAACATGATCAATTTGGTTTCGGGTGTGTCCATCTGGAGAGACCCAAGTTGCTTTATGAATGTCCTGTGCTCTCAACAATCATGTCTTTTGAAACAGCAAAATTAACCACCCTTGTGCCATTATCATTCGAAATGTTATGTAGACTTTCTTTCCCAATTGTAGGCTGGAATGCTTCCTCCTTCCCTATCTTTGCGTTAAAATCACCTATGATTAATTTTGTGTCGTACGAGGAGAACTCATCCCATAGTTGATCTAGTTCTTCATAAAAGCCGCCTTAAAAACCTCTTTAGTGTCCTCAGTTGGTGCATGTACATTAATTACTACTAGTCTATTCCACCTGCCGGACAACACTATAACCGATAGTCGGTCACTGATGAACCTTATATCTCTGATTGCATGAAGCATTTTTTCTGTACTGTGAAACCTGTTCTGAAACTGTGAGCTTCCGCACCTCCATAGAAAAATGTATAGTTACCCCTCTTTATGCTACCCTCCCCCTGCCACTGAGTTTCTTGAATAGCTGTAATGTCTACATCGTATCTATCTAGTTGTCTAATTATGTCTCAAACGTTCCTGGTCAAACTTTCAACGTTCCATGTTCCCAACCTTGTTCCATGTTCCTTGCCATGTCCCCCTGCCACTGAGTTTCTTGAATAGCTGTAATGTCTACATCGTATCTATCTATTTGTCTAATAATGTCTCGAACGTTCCTGGTCAAACTTTCAACGTTCCATGTTCCCAACCTTGTTCCATGTTCCTTTCGGCCTGAATCTCTTCGAAGTAGGTTCCGCCCGGAGATCCAAATGGGAACCTAGTTTACCTCCAGAATATTTTACTTCAAAGGGACCCATGCCCATTAATGTTGCTTATTCTTGATGAATAGATTTGATAGTAAGAGAAGAAGAAACAGGGATGGTTCATCACACCATCACCTGCTCCCCACTGGCTGTCCGCAACTGCTTATTTTTTGTATTCACAGCTATCCTTTATGTCTGAAGGCCGTATCCCCTGTCCGCAATCTGGGGACGTGCTGTGCCATGGTGGTAGGGGCCCACGAGACAGAGATGTTACAAAATAGTTCAAGTAATATATCTCTGCCAGGAAACAAAAGGTTTAAATAGGAAAGAGTCCTGTACTAAGCTGTCAATCATCATTCAACTAGGAAATAATTACAAGTAGCATCCCACTTGGTTCCATCTTAGGACCCTTAGTTTTTCTGCTGTGTTTTAATCATCTTTCAGCGCTAACATTACCAGATGTCAAGTTTGTTTGCTGATGAAACAAATTTTACAATAACTAGCATATTAAGTATATTTTGAAAAAGATAAGCTCATGATCTCTCATTTCTATCCCAATTCCCATTCACACGTCAGCCCACTTACCATCTGTGATAGAGTAGTCCATGCAGTTGTGCAAAGCCTCTATGCCAAGGTGGCATAGTATTTAGTGCATCTGCCAAAGATTTAAAGTCCCTTACTATGGTCCAGAAAGGTGTCCAGTATTCAGTACAACACATTTTCACTAATTTGCAAGCAGCCATACAGAGTTTAACTACTAATAAAGTTCATTCAAAGAGCAACCTAAACAGTTTATGGGAGGCCAACTTCTTCCACTCCATTGAAGATTTTCTTTATAGAGCCAACTGATGTGTACATTTTATTAGTAGTATGAAATAACGTGAGCATTATGTAAAAGCTGACTTCTGTACACCTTCAGTGCAGTAACATGATGAATGTAAATAAGTTTTGTAAACTGATTTTCTCTTTGCTGAGATATGGATACAACTGCCAAAGAATGATCATATGCACTTGAGGGTATTGTTATTACCTGTTACATGAAAATATGTTTAAGATTTTTTTGACTTGTTACACATCCATGAGACCTGTTTAACCTAAGATTTGTGGAAAGGACATTATCATATCTCTTTTTTGTATATATTGTAGTGTAACCTGGGATTCTTAGGAATAACATGTTCCACTTCTACCACCTTAGGCCAACAAAAGATTTTCATGGCATGTGTAAACATAGTTTAGGTAGTCGTTAAGTGTAGAACATTCCACTGCGTGCTCTTTCATTTTATGTACATGCAGATGAAGTGTAAGTTTCGCCAGCACTGGACATCGGCAAGGCACAGTGGCAAATAAACCTCTCCATCCACTGTAGTGGATCAAATTGGAAATTGGAAATTTGTGGTAAGTTCCTACATGACCAAACTGTGATGGATCAATTTTTCTTTGGATATCACAGTATGGTGATGCTTTGTAGGTCAAGGAGCAAAAAGAAGCATGCAAGAATGTAAATGATTATAAACAACTCAAGAATTGTTATAAGAACTGTCATTCTCTCAATTGCTAATGTCAAAGAAATACACATATATGTTATAATCTGTCACAAGCTACAAAGTAAGACAGATCTGTTCACCTGTTATTGTAGCTAAAGCTGTACAAGAAAACAGTGTACATAAAATACAGAAGAGCTGACACAAAATTGTTTACATTATTTAGTATCTTAGAAAGTTGGAGCTCTTTTCCAACATTTGCACATCACAATAAGGTGAAGACATCCAACAGCACAGCACTTTGGCACTGTCCAGCAAAACCACGAAAGTAATTAAATTTGAGAAAGGTGACTGGAAGTTAGTTATGAGATAAAGTTGGCATGTGTGCTCAGGGTGACAGATTGCACATGGAGTTGAAAATTCAGCATATAATACCCCATTTTGGTTCCCTAGTTCAATAGCTTTTATAAGAACAATAGAAGAAAATACAACATTGCCCAGAGCAATCTAAGTCCACAACTGAGAAGATACAAGCTGGCACATGCCATAGTGTTGCCTGAATTAAACTGAATAACTGAAGAGAAATAAATTTAGTTTAGTTATGACTGAAGAACTAATAAGTGGTTTCAAGAGCAAGAAAATAATAATATTTGACCATAACAGTGACGACAGCAGCAATAGATATTTGTCTGCTTAAGCAATCTTTGGCACAAGGGTGAAGAAAAATATCATAGAGGATGTGGAAGAATTCATGTAGTGAGTTCAAGACCACGGGGGTAGCACTGATCTCCGAGGATGCCTTGCAGCAGCTGACCAGCATGACAGCAGTGGATCTACATTTCGCAATGAAGCAGATGGTCAGCTGACGTCACAATGAATACTCAGCAACCACTTTCTGTTTCATCGACCCTGTGCGTAACGCATCGGCAATGTAGAGCACGTTGCTGTGTGCCCAAGTGGGTGAGCTGTTAGTTATCTGTTGTGAAGAGTTTTAGAAATATGTTTCACTGTTATTGTTTATATATACTGCTTTATATTACTGTTTGCCCATTATGTAACATGGATGCCACTAGCTTAGAAAAATTAAAGAAGTTGGAGAAACTGTCATACAGTAGTAAAGCTCATGTGAAGAAATTAAAAAAAAAAAAAAAAAAGCACAGTTAGACAGTTTAAAAAGACAATGAGAGTAATTAAAAATAGTATTACAATACAAGGATAGGCTGTAGAGGATGTACCTATGAAAGTAGAATTTTCAAATGGTAACATTTCCAATACACAGGGCAGAGAAAAATTGTGTAATGAAATTTTAACCATGGGTAGCTGATGCCAGTAGTAACTTCTGTTGTGTAGGTCTACAATGCACCATTTTTAAACTATGGAAACTTGGCACCAAGTGCCCCGATTAGCTGTGAGTCTGCCCTGTTGCTGTTCGTTGGTTGATGGGCAGTGCTATGGTTGTCGGTTCACACATAGAAACACCCTTCACTCTGTCACTGCCCCAACACGATACACACACGTGTTAAATAGGTCTTGCTGTTTATTTCCACCTAACATCAGAGACATTTACAAGTAAGTTTCGCTTTGGAGCACACACACATGACCTGTGATTTAATCATATAGTAAGCATGGCGGTACAGTATTTGTTTGAAAAACAACAAGGTACGGTTTTTGTTTATTGACTAGCCTACAGTAATGCACATAAAACTCGATGGATATATGAGAAACAGTACCCAGTAAGACACCACCCATACCTGCAAACATTTACAGCAATTCACCGGCGACTTGGCAAAACAGACTTGTTAGCAGGATAGCATGGTGATGCTGGAAGACCCCGAACATGACAGGATGCTGCATTTGAAAAAACTGTTCTCAAGTGCTTCGAAAAAGCACCTACAACAAGTATTCAGCAGTTGGATATGACATGGGGGTCACTCATCAGTTAGACTGGGAGGATTTGAGGGATGATGGCCAGCATCCATTTAGTTTACATCCTGTCAAAGAGCAAAATCCTGTAGCAGACTATGAACACAGGCTAGGTTTTTAATGGTGGTTTCTGTAATGTGTTGCATGAGATCCTGATTTCCCTGCCGTGTGTTGTTTACTGACGAGTGCACCTTCCATCAGGATGGCCTTTACAACACTAGAATCAACATTCGGGCAAGCATTGTGGGTGACCACCTGATTGGGCTGATCTGTCTACCAACTCGACTTACTGTGGCAAATTACCTTCATTTTTTGCAAGAAACACTACTCAGCCTGCTGGAAGGTGTTCCCTGGACATACAGCTATGCATGTGGTTGCAGCATGATAGGGTGCCCACATATAACAGTCATGCTGTCCATAAATATTTAAAAGAACTCTTTTGACGATTGAGTAATTGGCAGAGGTGCTCATAGGACATGGCCCCTGTGATCACCAGACCTCACGCCGCCAGACTTTTTCCTGTGGGGATTCTTCAAGGTTCTAGTTCCCTCACCCAGATGCGAACCACCTAGAAATGAAGAGGAATTAATGGATCACATCACATCAGGGCAATGCCAGGAATCTTTGAGAGAGTTTGGCAAAATGCTTTTCGATGTTAAGGAGCTTGTGTCATGTCAGAGGGCCACTAGTTTGAGCATCTGCTTTAAAGTAAACAGTGACCCAGCTACAAAAAAGGCCCTTTTCAGGGCCAACACAATTTGGAAAAGACTTTCTGTATGCAAACTAACAGCTGTAGATGGGTTTGTTCCCGGTACATATTATCATGAAACTACAATGGATTTGTCGGGGCCACAGCAGATTCGAGCCCAGGCCCCCAGAGTGAAAAACCGTGCACTACCACCGAGTGTGCGAACTGCCCCTTGGATACATCGCAATCTCCAGCAGGCAAAGCATTTGTAGTCACGCATTGTCCAGAGCATCTGGCAACAGGGCAATCCCATGGCCAATCAAAGCACATGGTGCCAAGTTTCCATAGTTTGAAAATTGTGGGTTGTCAACATACACAACATTCGTAATTTTTGTTCCTACTGGTATCAACTATCCAGGCTTAAAATGTCTTGACACAATTTTTCTCCACAGTATAATATGCGACCTTAGTAAAATTACTTAAGGAGTTTTGGTCTGGAATAGAAACAAAAATGAGACTTAGTAAGGAAGGAAGTGAAGAGCAGTTTAAAGAGGAACACAATGGGTTGAAGACCTTAAATGATCAAATCTCAGATACACAGGGATGTGTAGAAATGTTAAAACAAAGTAGAAATTCTGGCAAAGTAATTGGTGGACCAAATGCTTTGACTAGTTTTGAGGGGTGTCTACAAGGTATAGTTCAACAAAAAGTACAAGAGAAAGTTGAATCCACAAGTGCTACAACAAAGTCTTTTAGCAAGGTAGTACAACACCAAGTAGAATTTCTGTGTCCTAGTGAGCTTATTATAGTATATGATAACAGGAAACCTAATTTTGAAAAATATTTGATCGGTACAGAGTTTGCAGATGAAGATTTTAGCTTAGAATGCAATGTGTGTCAAGGGCAATTGACAACTAGGGGAGATACTAAAATGTGTATTGGTTTGAAACATTATTGTAGCAGGTATGAACATCAATGAGTAGTTGAAGACAATTTCTGAAGCTGCAAGCATAACTCATGAGTACTAGGTATTTTCTGAAGTATACTGATTACATAGCATTTTCAAAATATAAATATAAAGAAAAATGCAAGCAATTTTTTTAAAGCTTTGTTTCTTGCAGGCCTCAGAATGTATCAAGAAACAGGATTACACAAAACTGATACATTAAAGCAATCCAAATCTCCAGGAGATTTGGCGGTCTTTGGATATACAACCGGTTGATGTGCATTGACTGTCCAAGTTAACTGTTTTAGTATTTCACATTTTGTTTTCTCTGATGCAGGTTGTCTTACTCTTGCCATCCTGTGATCTTTAACTTGAATGTATCTCTCAAGGTACTATCCTGTTTTAGTTGTCAAATGACATATCACAGAGATATTCTCTGTAAATATACAAAACAGATATGATAATACAGAACACATTACAGCTATTGTACATGATGAGGCAGAGTTGGCATATACATGACTTTCAATGAATATTATGGGTAAGGAGAATATTTTACTTTTCCTATACTACAAAATATTATGGTTGGGTTTCTATGACTTTTTAAGGCAGGTCATCTACCGAAAGTTTGTAGCAATGTAGGAAAATCAGTAATTAACATGTGGTTTTTATGCATTAATTACAACATTACTAGGAGAACAGGTAAAAGTCATAAAAGAAGGAGCTAGGAAAGACATGTTTGGAATAACCAGGTGCAGTCAAGATACTACGGAGAAACTTTATCATTGGAATTTATAAAGAAAAGGGGTCAGAAGCTGTGCATATTATTAAAGACTTAATATGGGATGGGCCTGATTCCGAGTAGATAGTGGAGATTAAAGGGTAGCCGAACCCATGGACTGAATGGGCTATGCCTAGGTCAGGCGAATCCATAGAAGGAATGATCTGTTCCATTTCATTTGTGTGGAGGGGAGAGGAGAGATGTACTCACATTGAAGAGTTTAAAAATTATTTACACAGTATCCATCCATAGATGAAGGTGTGAGTGCAGCTCTTACAGAGGTATAAAACTGCACAGTGGTGGTTAGTCATGCTATCAGAGTGTTCTCCAAAATAATTGAAATATAATAGACATACCTGGATGCTGGTGATTATTTGTATTCACATTTTCACATATGTTGACTTGCCACAAATCTGTGATCTGAAGTTGTAACGAGAGTGGTAGTTTAAAACGTTAGCATTTAACTCCTTATGGTAAAGATGTAACTAAACTCTATCTCTATCTCTCTCTCTCTCTCTCTCTCTCTCTCTCTCTCACTCTCTTTCCTCTCTCCCTCCCAACCTTCAATAAATCTGAGAAACTTATGCTCTTATAATCAATAATGTAACACCACAAATGGACAGTTACACCTCAGTAAATAGGATATATTCTGGATAAGCACACCTACCATTTCTCATATTCTTTCCTGCATAAAATGAAATAATGTACATTGAAATCCCATATAAGGAGAGCAATAAAATGCAAAAGGCAGAAATTATTTACCAGATACCAGGCATGATGAATGAACGAATAGTCAGCAGAACAAGCGGGAATTTTCCTGACAGTGTATGTTAGATATGACTTGATCCTTTGTCTGAACAAATGGATTAACTGATGGGGATTCATCAACAACAGAAATACATTTAGTTTTAAAAGAATTTAAGCACAGAAAATCATGATAACAGAATTAAAAATAAAACTATCATTCGTTGAAGGACATTTTGTTGCCATGCAATGCTGTCATTAGTTACGTATGTTGGGTTACATGACATCTTTAGTATAAGTGGGAGGATCTGTGGTGTAGCGTGAGATTCTTAGGAGTAACATATCCCACTTTTATCCTCTTAGGCCAATGAAAGATGTTTGTGAGAAATGAAAATGTAATTTAGGTAGTTGTTAAGTGTACAGTATTTCACATTCCTGTTTTATGTACATGCAGATGAAGTATAAGTCATGTCAGGTCCAGACAATGGCAAGGCACAAAGAGAAATAAACCTCTCCACTGGTTGTGGCAGAGTGCTTGTTCTTTGAATATCACAGCATCTCAGTGTGATGGAGGCCAAGGAGCAAAAAGACATGTGCAAGAATGTAAATGATCATAAACAACTGAGAAAATGTTATAAAAACTGTTATTCCCTCAGTTACTAATGTCAAAGCAATACACATATTTAATGTAATCTATTATGGGGTACAAAGTGAGATAGAATTGTTCGACCATTATTGCAACTAAAGCTGCACAAGAAAAACATGGTGCGTAAAATACAGAAGAGTTCATGTTAATCTGTTTAAGTCATTTGTTAGTTTGTACAGTTTGGAGCTCGATGGGTCCATGGCACTACATAGCAGAACCACAAAAGTGATTAATTTCAAGAACAGTGACCAGATATTATTTACGAGGTGATGTTGACAAACAAGCATCAGGGTGACACATTAGACATGGAGTTATAAATACACTACTGGCCAGTAAAATTGCTACACAAAGAAGAAATGCAGATGATAAAGGGGGTATTCATTGGAGAAGTATATTATACGAGAACTGACATGTGATCACATTTTCACGTAATTTGGGTGCATAGATCCTGAGAAATAAGTACCCAGAACAACCACCTCTGGCCGAAATAATGGCCTTGATATGCCTCGGCATTGAGTCAAAAAGAACTTGGATGGCGTGTACAGGTACAGCTTCAACACGATACCACAGTTCTTCAAGAGTAGTGACTGGCGTATTGTGATGAGGCCAGTTGCTCGGCCACCATTGACCTGACGTTTTTAGTTGGTGAGAGATCTGGAGAATGTGCTGGCCAGGGCAGCAGTTGAACATTTTCTGTATCCAGAAAGCCCCTTACAGGACCTGCAACATGCGTTCGTGCATTATCCTGCTGAAATGTAGGGTTTCGCAGGGATCGAATGAAGGGTAGAGCCTTGGGTCGTAACACATCTGAAATGTAATCAATGGCACCCCATACCATCACGCCGGGTGATACGCCAGTATGGTGATGACGAATACACGCTTCCAATGTGCGTTCACCGTGATATTGCCAAACACGGATGTGGCCATGATGATGCTGTAAACAGAACCTGGATTCATCCGAAAAAATGACGTTTTGCCATTCGTGCACCCAGGTTTGTCGATGAGTACACCATCGCAGGCGCTCCTGTCTGTGATGCAACATCAAGGGTAACCACAGACATGGTCTCCTAGCTGATAGTCCATGCTGCTGCAAACGTCGAACTGTTCGTGCAGATGGTTGTTGTCTAACAAACGTCCCCATCTGTTGGCTCAAGGATTGTGACGTGGCTGCAGGAACCGTTACAGCCATGCGGATAAGATGCCTGTAATCTCGAATGCTAGTGATACGAGGCGGTTGGGATCCAGCACAGCATTCCATATTACCCTCCTGAACCCACAGATTCCATATTCTGCTAACAGTCATTGGATCTTGACCAACGCGAGCAGCAATGTTGCGATACGATAAACAGAAATCGCGATAGGCTACAATCCAACCTTTATCAAAGTCATAAACGTGATGGTACGCATTTCTCCTATTTACAGGAGGCATCACAACAAAGTTTCACCAGGCAACGCTGGTTAACTGCTGTTTGTGTATGAGAAATCGGTTGGAATCTTTCCTCATGTCAGCACATTGTAGGTGTCGCCACCGGCGCCATCCTTGTGTGAATGCTCTGAAAAGCTAATCATCTGCATATCACAGCATCTTCTTCCTGTCGGTTAAATTTTGTATCTGCATCACGTCATCTTCATGGTGTAGAATTTTAATGTCCAGTAGTGTATGTGCTGTGTATTCTTGTTTTATGTCATGTTCTATATTCTTGACAATCACCTCACAATGGATGCGTGGAACAAAAATTACCTCTAATCTAATCCTAAGGAAAACATCAGTCATGGAAAGGATAGGTTGCTGCTCACCATACAGAGAAGATGTTTAGACACAGACAGCCATCTGACATAGTTGCTGTCAAACCTTAGTGCCCAAAGAATACAGTGTCATGTGCTTGTGGGAAATTGTGTGGGTTTCCTGCTTCTATAGAAGGACTTAGTCTGAAAGCCAAAATATGTCCAGCATTTTTTTCACTGTGCCTGTCTGTGACTCAGTGTTTGCTCTATGTGGTGAGTTCAAAGGAACTCATGGTTTCTCTTAAGGAAGATTGCATGAATTCAGAAACACAAATGTGATTGTGTTTTTCAGCTGCACATCATTATGACCTACCAAACTCATCCTGTGAAATGAAGAAGTGCGAAAAATAAACAAACAGTTCCATACTGTTATTTTTTTATTCCACCCAGGAATTTGTTTGGCAAAAACCAGTTGCTTCCTCATAGAGAATTACATGTTTTTTAAAGTGGTATTTTATGCACCCATTTGATAGAGCAGTCCCAAATTAGGGCGATATTCAGTACACAAATAAGTATTAAAAGGAATAGCAAAATGTAAAAAATAATACTCCTGCAGTGACTAAGTTGTACTGCTGGCTGGCAATAACATGCAGAACAGTGAGCATGTGACAGCAAATGGCATGTCAGGCAAGGAGAATATACATAAGTATTTACCAATATGACAAGTGTTGAAGCACTCTTATCATTATGCTCACTATCATACAAGATTAATTTGAAACCACTCTACCACACTGGTACACAAAATCACAAAATTTTTTAATGAGAAACAAATTGATGTTTTCTGTTGACACTAGGTTCTGCCTGAACCATATGATAAACTATACTGCTCACAAGAGGAAGGCACCCCAGTTCAGCTCATATTTAGCAGGTTGCTTGCATATATCTTAAAATGAAAAACTCAAAGACATTTTGGCTCAACATCCTTCCTATTTTGAGAAAACCTCCTTTTAAATTTAAGATGTCTAATTGACGCAGAATTGGCAGGTTCGATAGATTATTGGGTAATTTCCAAGAATGATTGCCTATCAAAGTCCCGGGGTCCAAATGATACATATCGAATGTGCGATCATAAATCGATTATGCAACTCTGGTGGCGGGTGTTATGAGTATATTTATGGTGGTCACTACAGCAATGACAAATGAAGAGCGTTACAAAAATACTTCTAATTACAAAGGAGACGACTTACATTACTCGTCGTCAGTGTTGTCGTCATTTTAAAGTCCATTACAGTGGTCTGGATGGAAAATTCGGAAGAGTCGAACCGTGTATTCTTCCTGAAACTTGTTTATTTTCCGCACTTTCCGCAATGAAATTGTAATGGTATTTCAGCAACAAAACTGTTCTACGAAGTTTTACACACTTGGCACCACCACAATCTACACAGTCCCTTCTTTCCTCATCTGGTAGTACTCCTTATTTGCGACAAAAGTCAAACAATTTTCTACGCTGGATAAACATGGAATTAGATTTTTCCATGTGAGAGAACCCGCCAAAGAAATATCAAGAATACCAGACATCCCAAACACTACCGTTTCGGTTTCCCTACCAACTCACAAATAATTCGTGGGTGTATGTAATTTAGAGCAACTATGGGAACAACAGGGAAACAGAGAAAAATGACGATCACAAATAATTGATCACAATGCCCACCACCAGAGTCGCATGATCAATTTATGATTACACGTTCGATATGTGTCATTTGACCCCACGACTTCGATAGGCAATCATTCTTGTAAATTACCGATTATTGAAAATTGAGCATTTTCATCATCATACAAGGTGTTCACAAATGCACATTTTCCTGGAAATTGAGAAAAGAAACTGTTATGACTGCCGCTTATGTACCTATTAAACAAACACCATTCAACAAAAACACTGCTGATGTAGCAACCAAGGCATATGGCTATGGAGTGGAGTTTCTCAATTGCATTCTGTAAGTCTCTGTATTCTTTTATTATTGAAATTGTTGGGAATTGGAAGGATAATAACATAATCTATGCATAAGAAATAATAACAAGACAGGCAAATAAATTTCTCAATCTATTTGAATAAATAAAGAATTAAAATTTTAAGCCTCATATAAAAACAGTTTCAAGTAATACCCATGTGAATTTGCAATGAGGAACCACAGACAGCCATGCACACAATGCTTGCTTACAGCAGGACACAGTGCAGAGCTTTACTTGGAGGTATCAAAATTGCAGTGTGCTTTTGAAAACCCAGTGGAAATTGCACAGCTGTATGGAAGCAACATCATCAACTTTCCACTCCAATTTTTCATGCAATGCATATGCATGGTATGCATTAAAATGAATTCCTAAAAAAGAAGTACAGGCTGTATACACGAAAGAGGGAAAAAAATCCTGAATTTTTCCCAGATTTCCCAGTTAAAAATACAATTTGTACCAGATGAAAACACATTTTTTCCAGGTTTAGTGACAGTATACTTTTCCTGGGAACTGTAAAAGTTATCAATTCTTTGGATGGTTATGGTTTTATACACCAGTGTAGAATTTTCTGGCAGAATGGAAAAGGAAACTCAGGGTAAAAAAACACTTTTTGGAAAGACATTCGATGTGCGGCATCATGTACACTGCATATTTTTGTATTACGAAAGTATAAATTTGAATTCCACCAAACACATGTTACTTTCCAAGGCATTGAAATCGAGATTGCAATGTGCTTTTATTCGTCTTAGTTCATGTCACATGATCTCGCCAGCCAATGACAGCAGATATTCAGGGCATAGGACATGGTATGTAGTCAGCCAATAGCAACATCACTGATAAGTAGCACAAACACACAAACAGAAAAAGTTAACAGTTCAAATTAACATACATAGTGTTGCTACAAGAAAAGAAAAGCTTTCACGTACAATATTAGTCTCAAAGATTAATATGAATCAAGAGAAGCAAAGCTTCTACATATAATGTTGATCTTTTTTGTGCTTGTTACATGTTAAGATACATCATGCAAATGTGCCAATAAAATTTTTAACAATGACATAAGTGACTGATCTTCTGGGCTCAAAATTATTCGAAATGGTTGTCCTCAAAGCATTGATTTTTAAATGAGAGTCAAACACTCTGTGATTTAAGAAATTAATCATACATTCTTGTACATAGTTCATCTTGAGTAAAAGGCAATTTAATTTGAAAGTAACACTTTTCAAACAACCATTCACAGTATTTTCCCATGACCTGTTAGAAAGAGGTTCATTTCAGCAGTTTCCAGAGAGCGCCAGATAACAGTCGTCACCATGCCTTCAATGATATAGAAAGCCCTTATGTTCATACGCGTAAAACATTAAAAGGTCTTACATTATATCATGAAAGAAACAAGACATTAGAGAATACTTCAAGAGCATTTTAATTTAGTTAACCATACTAAAACACGTCATTTGGCTTGAAGTGCACATTTGTAGATCCAGATTTGGATGTAAATTTTCTTGGAGTACCAATACTGTATTATCGCATGTTCGGTTCTTTATTATGGCAATATGATGCATGCTGGAAGACGAAAACATGCACTTGAAATGCGATGAACTGTTGGAGTTAGTCAGTAGTGTGGATTTAACATTTTGTTTCAAAAAAATTGACTGCCTCAGTGGAAAAGATTAATAAAAGCCAAATTTCTTTAGCAAACCAACAAAAATAACTTCGTTCTTCTGCAAGGTGATTATTGCTTGACTATCACAAAGGTGCAAATAAAATAAAATATGAAACTAATAACATATTTTAGAGTTCCATAATTATATGAATGTATTTTAATTCACTTGATAACTTCTGGCCACTGAAATCCATTTAGTTTTCATTTGACATGAAAGCAATAAACGAAGAGGAAACAGCAAAATCACTAAACATAAGCACGGGTCACTTGGAGACTACCCACTTCCTCACGTACAACTGAGACTGCTCTGTGAAACAGCCCCAGATCTACGATGTTTCGGAAGTGGGACAATACTAGATAGTGCCTCCCCCTCCATCAAGCGTTTCAGGTAGGACACCAAAAATTAAAAAAAAAAATCCACTTTTCAAAAATATTTTCATTTTGTACTACACATCTTTCTGAACAGTTTGATACATAGAACACATGTGTTCGAGGAAATGTAAGACATGTTATTTCATCTTAAGTGTGTCAAAGTGCAGTGCCACGTCTATTAATACAGCATTCTTCTATCGCGCGTCACTGTATTTCACTCTGTGGAATTCAAATGTGTAATATTTTGTACTGGATGCCATCAAACTATATTCAGGAGATTCGAAATTAAAATGTCCTGTTGCGAATTTCCAGCTCCCAGTCAGCCAGTTTGACATGCTGACCATCCTTTTCTTTTTTTACGTAAAAAAAACCCTCACAATTAATACTGGATGGTATTGTTTGTTACTGGGAGAACAAGAACTCTTCATAAAATTTATACTCTTTATTGCCTATTATCTAACAACTTGCTGTTCTGGGTGACATAAAATTAAATATAGTGACGACAAGAGACAAGCAAAAAAGTCCTAGCATTTTTCTCTCTATTCTTGCTACAGTTTCACATACACCCAATAAATGAGACTTTTTTGGCACAAATGGTCATTTTTATAACACGACGAATAGAATTCCTGAAGTACCAATATCAAATGACTATTAGCCTACTACAAGCTCGTATCTTCTTCTTCTTCTTCTTCCTTGTTCTAACAACTAACAAACAATGTTGCCATCACTAATTCTGTAACTCTTCCTGCCAGTGTCAAAACTTATTCTCCGGTTAACTTCACTAACCCTACCACAATCACCCGTTAAGTTATCCCATGTTTATTCCCAGGTTAGGCATTATTCTATGTTCATGCAATGCATTTTCCACACTACTCCGAGAATAGAACTTCAGCAGCTGCTAGCTGGGGATTGGACAACTTGCCCATACTAGTGTACCGATCTGGCCAAAGATTTTCTGTCAAAACTTCATTTTCCTGTACGTGAAAAGAAGATAATAGGTTATGTAATCCTTTTTAAATGTTTTCCTGTTGGTTGTTTATTTCCACTCTGGTAGTCTGAATTATTTATGGATTTCGCTAGTAATTATAACAAAGCTGATAATTCGCAAGCCCACCACATAAACAACGATTGGTAGTCACCCGTTCTGCTTTTTACGCTCAGCTCGTATAGCTCCGTCCCCTTCTGTCTGCAGGAAAGTTTATTTCTAGATGCAATGGGGATTCCTCTGGCAGAGACATCATGTACACTATTCACACATTATTCATTCAGAAATCAACTTAGAAAATGTTCAGAAACCAACAGGGGTACATTCCAAAATCATATTAATAATCAATACAGTAAGGCTGGATGCTATGTGCTTTGTGAAACAAAGAAAGTTGTTGTTGTGGTCCTGAGACTGGTTTGATGCAGCTCTCCATGCTACTCTATCCTGTGCAAGCTTCTTCATCTCCCAGTACTTATTGCAACCTACATCCTTCTAAATCCGCTTAGTGTATTCATCTCTTGGTCTCCCTCTATGATTTTTACCTTCCACGCTGCCCTACAATGCTAAATTTGTGATCTCTTGATGGCTCAGAATGTGTCATACCAACTGGTCCCTTCTTCTTGTCAAGTTGTGCCACAAACTCCTCTTCTCCCCTATTCTATTCAATACCTCCTCATTAGTTACGTGATCTACCCATCTAATCTTCATCATTCTTCTGTAGCACCACATTTCGAAAGCTTCTATTCTCTTCTTGTCCAAACTATTTATCGTCCATGTTTCACTTCCATACATGGCTACACTCCATACAAATACTTTCAGAAACGACTTCCTGACACTTAAATCTATAGTCGATGTTAACAAATTTATCTTCTTCAGAAACACTTTCCTTGCCATTGCCAGTCTACATTTTATATCCTCTCTACTTCGACAATCATCAGTTTTTTTGCTCTCCAAATAGCAAAACTCATCCACTAATTTAAGTGTCTCATTTCCTAATCTAATTCCCTCAGCATCACCCGACTTAATTCGACTACATTCCTTTATCCTCATTTTGCTTTTGTTGATGTTCATCTTATATTCTCCTTTCACGACACTGTCCATTCCATTCAACTGCTCTTCCAAGTCCTTTGCTGTCTCTGACAGAATTACAATGTCATCGGTGAACCTCAAAGTTTTTATTTCTTCTCCATGGATTTTAATATCTACTCCAAACTTTTCTTTTGTTTCCTTTACTGCTTGCTCAATATACAGATTGAATAACATCGGAGAGAGGCTACAACCCTGTCTCACTCCCTTCCCAACCAATGTTTCCCTACCATGTCCCCCGACTCTTATAACAGCCATCTGGTTTCTGTGCAAATTGGAAATAGCCTTTCACTCCTTGTATTTTACCCCTGCCACCTTTAGAATTTGAAAGAGAGTATTCCAGTCAACATTGTCAAAAGCTTTCTCTAAGTCCACAAATGCTAGAAACGTAGGTTTGCCTTTCCTTAATCTTTCTTCTAAGATAAGGCGTAAGGTCAGTATTGCCTCACGTGTTCCAACCTATCCATGGAATCCAAACTGATCTTCGCCGAGGTCGGCTTCTACCAGTTTTTCCATTCGTCTGTAAAGAATACGCGTTAGTATTTTGCAGCTGTGACCTATTAAACTGATAGTTCAGTAATTTTCACATCTGTCATACCCTGCTTTCTTTGGGATTGGAATTATTATATTCTTCTTGAAGTCTGAGGGTATTTCGCCTGTCTCATACATCTTGCTCACCAGATGGTAGAGTTTTGTCAGGACTGGCTCTCCCAAGGCTGTCAGTAGTTCTAATGGAATGTTGTCTACTCCTGGGGCCTTGTTTCGATTCAGGTCATTCAGTGCCCTGTCAAACTCTTCATGCAGTGTCGTATCTCCCATGTCATCTCATTCGACATCCTCTTCATTTCCATAATATTTTCCTCAAGAACATCACCCTTCTATAGACCCTCTACATACTCCTTCCACCTTTCTGCTTTCTCTTCTTTGCTTAGAACTGTGTTTCCATATGAGCTCTTGATATTCATACAAATGGTTCTCTTTTCTCCAAAGGTCTCATTAATTTTCCTGTAGGCAGTGTCTATCTTACCCCTAGTGAGATAAGTCTCTACATCCTTACATTTGTCCTCTAGCCATCCCTGCTTAGCAGTTTTGCACTTCCTGTCGATCTCATTTTGAGACGTTTGTATTCCTTTTTGCCTGCTTCATTACTGCATTTTTATATTTTCTCCATTCATCAATTAAATCCAATATTTCTTCTGTTACCCAAGGATTTCTACTAGCCCTCATATTTTTACCTACTTGATCGTCTGCTGCCTTCACTACTTGATCCCTCAGAGCTACACATTCTTCTTCTACTGTATTTCTTTCCCCCATTCCTGTCAATTGTTCCCTTATGCTCTCCCTGAAACTCTGTACAACCTCTGGTTTAGTCAGTTTATCAAGGTCCCATCTCCTTAAATTCCCACCTTTTTGCAGTTTCTTCAGTTTTAATCTACAGTTCATAACCAATAGATTTTGGTCAGAGTCCACATCTGCCCCTGGAAATGTCTAACAACAATTTAAAACCTGGTTCCTAAATCTCTATCTTACCATTATATAACCTATCTGATACCTTTTAGTATCTCCAGGGTTCTTCCATGTATACAACCTTCTTTCATGATTCTTGAACCAAGTGTTAGCTAACATTAATTTATGCTCTGTGCAAAATTCTACCAGACGGCTTCCTCTTTCATTTCTTACCCCCAATCCATAATCACCTACTATGTTTCCTTCGCTCCCTTTTCCTACTCTCAAATTCCAGTCACCCATGACTATTAAATTTTCGTCTCCCTTCACTACCTGAATAATTTCTTTTATCTCATCATACATTTCATCAATTTCTTCATCATCTGCAGAGCTAGTTGGCATATAAACTTGTACTACCGTAGTAGGCATGGGCTTCGTGTCTATCTTGGCCACAATAATGCATTCACTATGCTGTTTGTAGTAGCTTACCCATGTTTCTAATTTTTTATTCATTGTTAAACCTACCCCTGCATTACCCCTATTTGATTTTGTATTTATAACCCTGTATTCACCTGACCAAAAGTCTTGTTCCTTCTGCCACCGAACTTCACTAATTCCCACTACATCTAACTTTAACCTATCAATTTCTCTTTTTAAATTTTCTAACCTACCTGCCCGATTAAGGGATCTGACACTCCACGCTCCAATCCGTAGAACACCAGTTTTCTTTCTCCTGATAACCATGTCCTCCTGAGTAGTCCCCACCTGGAGATCAAAATGGGGGACTATTTTACCTCCAGAATATCTTCATTTAACCATACAGTAAAGGTGCATGCCCTTGGGAAAAATTATGGCTGTAATTTCCCCTTGCTTTCAGCCGTTCACAGTACCAGCACAGCAAGGCCATTTTGGTTAGCGTTACAAGGCCAGATCAGCCAATCATCCAGACTGTTGCCCCTGCAACTACTGAAGAGGCTGCTGCCCCTACTCGGGAACCACATGTTTGTCTGGCATCTCAACAGATACCCCTCCATTGTGGTTGCACCTACGGTATCGCTGAGGCACGCAAGCCTCCCCACCAATGGCAAGGTCCGTGGTTCATGGGTGGGGTGTGGGGAACAAAGAATATGAATATGAATTTAGCGTTCCCCCCCCCCCCCCCCCCCCGCCATTCCCTGCGCCCTGGAATTACCATCTGGCCCCTAGATCAGCAAGCATGAATCTGGCAGCTTAGGCACGCCATTAAAATTTTGGCGCGTAGCATCTGGCTGCTTGCTGCTATTGCTAATTCAGCTAACTTCACACTTCCATAGCCACATGCAGGAGAAAGTACTGCTCATATGCAACTCAACTACGCATGTGCATGAGATCGCTCGTAACTGCTCAAACGAATCTAATGTAAGCAGTTGTAACGTCATGCTCATCAGAGGCAATTTGTTGTTATGCAGCATTGCATAGTCTTCCTAATGCCTTTGACACATTTTGCTATTGTCAGATGCTTGTAATGAACACTGTGTTTTGTTGTTCTATATGGCACATTTCATTTGCAACGTAAGTTTTATTTTCATTCCCCCCCCCCCCCCCCCCCCCGTTCATGTTTTATTGCTGCAGTATTATCCTGCAGTAGCGAGATACAGTAATATCCTTTGTTAGAGTATTGGTTCTTAGCAGTAAAATTACAAAAATTTAACTGAAAACTAAAACAATGAAAAATTCCCAGAATTGTAAAAAGTTTCCAGGTTTTTCACGGTTTTCTCCGAGATGAAAAAACTCCCGGGTTTTTCCTGGATATCTCGGTTGTCCCAGGTTGAATACACTCTGAAGCATTTTTAAATGTACACGAAGTTCAGTATCCAACAAATCTTCAGAAGGAATGATGTAGTTGTGTGAACACTGCATTTGCTAGATGTTCTTGGTGTTATGAGTATATCTGCTTCAAATGTTTGTATGACAACTGCCATTCCAAGAGTTGCTCGAAGGAAAGTGACGATACATAACAGAGTGAATGAAAAAATCACTCTAAAGTAACCACACTTAAAATTTGAATTATTTATTAATCCAAGTTGTTTGAGAAATTTATTTGCCTGCTTTGTTATTATTCTTTACTGATTATCTCATTAACCTTCCAATTTCTACCAATTTAAAATAACTAACTAAATAAATAAAATAAACAAAAAAGCACTGCAAATGAACCTCAAACCATACACAGATTCTCTACTTCCCTTGGTTGCTACACCAGTGGCACTTTCATTGAACTGAGTGTATGTTATGGACAACAGCAGTTATAACATATAATTTACTCAGTTTCTAGGAAAATTTGCATTTGTGATACCCACCTTTGATGATGAAAAATGCAGTTTTCAATCATCTATCGATCCCGAATTCTTGAGTCAATTACGCACCATGAATTTTAGCGGTGGTTTTCTAGAAAATGGATGTGTATTGAGGCAAAATATCTTATAGTCTCTCATTTCAGGTTGTGGACAAATGGTTGGTGGCCCTGAGGCCTTCCACTTGTCAGTTCCTTTCTAAAACTTTATTTCATTTCCCTTTTGTGATCATATTTAGGTGACATTGTGATTTTTCTCTATTCATAATATTTTCTGTTACCTCTAGTGTTACCATTTCCACTTCACTGATTACCTTTAGCTTATCAGTATCTTTTAAACTCATTTAAACTAAAATTTTATGCTCACTGTTACTTCCACTTTTATTTTGTTATGTTTGATATGTTAGGGGCTTAGACCACAACATTCTCCCTTCTTTATCTGCTAATTTCTCACTTACTATTCAATATTTCCTTTTAGGTTTCAATGGAAATAAGTTTACAATTGCCTATGAGGTGTATCATTTGTGTTTGAGTTTCTGTCATCTTTACTAAAACTGCTTTCATTAGGAATTGTGAAGTAGGGACTTCTCTTTTGCCTCTTATTATTTCAAAAATACGATCAGAAATTCATTTCTTCCAGACAGAGGGCATTCAGTTAATGGAAATTCACAAATTAATTCCTGGATTTTAATGGTTGGAAGATATTTTAAGCACAGTGCTGGCAACTGAGGAACTTAGTAAGAGATTGTGAGATGGAAAATATAGCTTGTATGATATATCAGCAAGGTTTCATTTAAATTGCTGAATCAGATATTCACAAAGATATCCACATCATAACAATCATTAAAATATATTAACAACTTTGCTAACAACAAATTAGATAACAGTTATGTAATGAAAGTTCATTTTCCACTTCATTTATTACATAAATATGAAACAGATTGAAGATTTTGACAATGTTCTCTGCAGTGCTGCAAGATTAACATTGCAAGATGACTGTTGCTGAGAAAGAGACTAAGCTTAAGCGTTTTAATCTTAGAAGTGGGTACATTACACCAAAAATCCAAATTTAGAGAAACTCTAGCTATATGCAGAAAAAAAACGTAGTCATACATAATAATAAAAATAAAAAAATAAATAAAAAATACACTCTCATCCCCTGGTACTATACTGCATTTTAGTAGAAAATTATGCTTTTATTCCATATAATTAGACTCAATAGCACTTAGTTGTTGGTTAACTTGAAGCTGGCAATATGAGGACAATTTCCCCTTAACTTCCTCAATACTAATCACTTTCAGAATATTTTAAGGAATTTAAATTGTAACATACTGGACACCTGAAGAAATTATTCATAATTAACATCAATATGAAAGTTGGGTGTGTGGCAGAAAATGCATGGTGTACCTGTAAGACAATACAACAGTATGTTCTTAAAGCCTTATGTGTCCTTTTGGATTTAATTTTTAAAGATCCTTCACATATAAATGTAACTCAAAAGTCAGACAAATTATATTACTGAAAGCAATCCTCTTTGTGAAAGAAGTTTCCTTCTATATAATGATAACAAAGAATCTCAGAATGTAAAGAGCCTTTTCTTCAACTATATTTATGCGGCCATTAACTGTAAATTATTCCAAGAGAATAAACTTTGACATTTGATGGCTGTAACTAACTGCAATAATGGATCATATAAAATGCGAAAAAAGTTAAGTACTGGAAAGTCAAATATAAAATACAAATAGTGGAAGTAAAGGTGAACTCTCACCATATAGATGAGGTATTTGGCAACTAACAATCATAAAAACAAGACTGAAATCCTTTGAAATTAATTTCCTGACTGTGAATTTCTTGACATCATTTATTTTAGGTATCTGATAGTGACATGAAAATTTGTGCCAGACTAGGAGTTGAATTTACAACTGATCATGAATTATCACCTTAGCCATTCTGTTATTGATGCATACTCCCTGGACAGGCTCAAATGTATGGTAGCTAATTATGGAATTAGTGCAGACATGAAATACATCATTCAGGCATAAACAAGAGCCTAGAGAGAGTACACAATTGGTTAAATGCACTAGACAGAAGAATGACTGTAGCCAGGCTGTGATGAGCATTGGCGCATAGCCTCAATGATACAATAATAAAAGACACAACATTGCCAAGAAGCAGTTTAACACATATATATTTTTCCCACGTGGAATGTTTCCCTCACATAAATGAGTATATATACGATTTTTAAATATAACAATGTTTTCACAGTTTTATTGATAAAACTGCCAAAAACTGACATTCAGTGTCATCACGATTTGCAATTTTCACAATATTCAAATCTAATAAGCTACTTAGAAGACATTTCATCCACCTCATACAATTATGTTTCTCTTCCACAAAATTCATTGATATTAAACACGATAAATTTCTTACAATGCTGAAAACTTCTGGAGATTTTGAAATTATAACTAATACCATTTTAAACAGTGCACATTTCACATCCTTAAGTAAAGTGAGCATTTCCCCATCAGAAAGCTTCTTAGAAAAATAGGGTTCCATAATTTCAGCATTATGAAAAGGATTGTTTCTACTCACCATATAGTGAAAATTCTGAGTCACAGACAGGCACAACTAAAACACTGCCATAAAGAAAGCTTTCAGCCAACAAGGCTGGCATTGGGAATAGACAAAACACACCCACACACACACACACACACACACACACACACACACACACACACACACACATATATACACTCCTGGAAATGGAAAAAAGAACACATTGACACCGGTGTGTCAGACCCACCATACTTGCTCCGGACACTGCGAGAGGGCTGTACAAGCAATGATCACACGAACGGCACAGCGGACACACCAGGAAACGCGGTGTTGGCCATCGAATGGCGCTAGCTGCGCTGCATTTGTGCACCGCCGCCGTCAGTGTCAGCCAGTTTGCCGTGGCATACGGAGCTCCATCGCAGTCTTTAACACTGGTAGCATTCCGCGACAGCGTGGACGTGAACCGTATGTGCAGTTGACGGACTTTGAGCGAGGGCGTATAGTGGGCATGCGGGAGGCCGGGTGGACGTACCGCCGAATTGCTCAACACGTGGGGCGTGAGGTCTCCACAGTACATCGATGTTGTCGCCAGTGGTCGGCGGAAGGTGCACGTGCCCGTCGACCTGGGACCGGACCGCAGCGAAGCACGGATGCACGCCAAGACCGTAGGATCCTACGCAGTGCCGTAGGGGACCGCACCGCCACTTCCCAGGAAATTAGAGACACTGTTGCTCCTAGGGTATCGGCGAGGACCATTCGCAACCGTCTCCATGAAGCTGGGCTACGGTCCCGCACACCGTTAGGCCGTCTTCCGCTCACGCCCCAACATCGTGCAGCCCGCCTCCAGTGGTGTCGCGACAGGCGTGAATGGAGGGACGAATGGAGACGTGTCGTCTTCAGCGATGAGAGTCGCTTCTGCCTTGGTGCCAATGATGGTCGTATGCGTGTTTGGCGCCGTGCAGGTGAGCGCCACAATCAGGACTGCATACTACCGAGGCACACAGGGCCAACACCCGGCATCATGGTGTGGGGAGCGATCTCCTACACTGGCCGTACACCACTGGTGATCGTCGAGGGGACACTGAATAGTGCACGGTACATCCAAACCGTCATCGAACCCATCGTTCTACCATTCCTAGACCGGCAAGGGAACTTGCTGTTCCAACAGGACAATGCACGTCCGCATGTATCCCGTGCCACCCAACGTGCTCTAGAAGGTGTAAGTCAACTACCCTGGCCAGCAAGATCTCCGGATCTGTCCCCCATTGAGCATGTTTGGGACTGGATGAAGCGTCGTCTCACGCGGTCTGCACGTCCAGCACGAACGCTGGTCCAACTGAGGCGCCAGGTGGAAATGGCATGGCAAGCCGTTCCACAGGACTACATCCAGCATCTCTACGATCGTCTCCATGGGAGAATAGCAGCCTGCATTGCTGCGAAAGGTGGATATACACTGTACTAGTGCCGACATTGTGCATGCTCTGTTGCCTGTGTCTATGTGCCTGTAGTTCTGTCAGTGTGATCATGTGATGTATCTGACCCCAGGAATGTGTCAATTAAGTTTCCCCTTCCTGGGACAATGAATTCACGGTGTTCTTATTTCAATTTCCAGGAGTGTGTGTGTATATATATATATATATATATATATATATATATATATATATATATATATATATATATATATATATATATATATATATATATATATATATATATATCTAAAAACAAAGATGATGTGACTTACCAAATGAAAGTGCTGGCAGGTCGACAGACACACAAACAAACACAAACATACACACAAAATTCAAGCTTTCGCAACAAACTGTTGCCTCATCAGGAAAGAGGGAAGGAGAGGGAAAGACGAAAGGATGTGGGTTTTAAGGGAGAGGGTAAGGAGTCATTCCAATCCCGGGAGCGGAAAGACTTACCTTAGGGGGGAAAAAAAGGAAAAAAGGACGGGTATACACTCGCACACACACACATATCCATCCACACATAAACAGACACAAGCAGACGTATTTAAAGACAAAGAGTTTGGGCAGAGATGTCAGTCGAGGCAGAAGTGCAGAGGCAAAGATGAATGACAGGTGAGGTACGAGTGGCGGCAACTTGAAATTAGCGGAGATTGAGGCCTGGTGGATAACGGGAAGAGAGGATATATTGAAGAGCAAGTTCCCATCTCCGGAGTTCGGATAGGTTGGTGTTAGTGGGAAGTATCCAGATAACCCGGACGGTGTAACACTGTGCCAAGATGTGCTGGCCGTGCACCAAGGCATGTTTAGCCACAGGGTGATCCTCATTACCAACAAACACTGTCTGCCTGTGTCCATTCATGCGAATGGACAGTTTGTTGCTGGTCATTCCCACATAGAATGTGTCACAGTGTAGGCAGGTCAGTTGGTAGATCACGTGGATGCTTTCACACGTGGCTCTGCCTTTGATCGTGTACACCTTCCGGGTTACAGGACTGGAGTAGGTGGTGGTGGGAGGGTGCATGGGACAGGTTTTACACCGGGGGCGGTTATAAGGGTAGGAGCCAGAGGGTAGGGAAGGTGGTTTGGGGATTTCATAGGGATGAACTAAGAGGTTACGAAGGTTCGGTGGACGGCGGAAAGACACTCTTGGTGGAGTGGGGAGGATTTCATGAAGGATGGATCTCATTTCAGGGCAGGATTTGAGGAAGTCGTATCCCTGCTGGAGAGCTACATTCAGAGTCCTGATCCAGTCCCGGAAAGTATCCTGTCACAAGTGGGGCACTTTTGTGGTTCTTCTTTGGGAGGTTCTGGGTTTGAGAGGATGAGGAAGTGGCTCTGGTTATTTGCTTCTGTACCAGGTCGGGGAGGGTAGTTGCGGGATGTGAAAGCTGTTGTCAGGTTGTTGGTGTAATGCTTCAGGGATTCTGGACCTGGAGCAGATTCGTTTGCCACGAAGACCTAGGCTGTAGGGAAGGGACCGTTTGATGTGAATGGGTGGCAGCTGTCGTAAAGGAGGTACTGTTGCTTGTTGGTGGGTTTGATGTGGACGGACGTGTGAAGTTGGCCATTGGACAGATGGAGGTCAACATCAAGGAAAGTGGCATGGGGTTTGGAGTAGGACCAGGTGAATCTGATGGAACCAAAGGAGTTGAGGTTGGAGAGGAAATTCTGGAGTTCTTCTTCACTGTGAGTCCAGATCATGAAGATGTCATCAATAAATCTGTACCAAACTTTGGGATGGCAGGCCTGGGTAACCAAGAAGGCTTCCTCTAAGCGACCCATGAATAGGTTGGCGTACGAAGGGGCCATCCTGATTCCCATGGCTGTTCCTTTTAATTGTTGGTATGTCTGGCCTTCAAAAGTGAAGAAGTTGTGGGTCAGGTTGAAGCTGGCTAAGGTAATGAGGAAAGAGGTTTTAGGTAGGGTGGCCGGTGATCGGCGTGAAAGGAAGTGCTCCATCGCAGCGAGGCCCTGGACGTGCGGGATATTTGTGTATAAGGAAGTGGCATCAATGGTTACAAGGATGCTTTCTGGGGGTAACGGATTGGGTAAGGATTCCAGGCGTTCGAGAAAGTTGTTGGTGTCTTTGATGAAGGATGGGAGACTGCGCGTAATGGGTTGAAGGTGTTGATCTACGTAGGCAGAGATACGTTCTGTGGGGGCTTGGTAACCAGCTACAATGGGGCGGCCGGGATGATTGGGTTTGTGAATTTTAGGAAGAAGGTAGAAGGTAGGGGTGCGGCGTGTTGGTGGGGTCAGAAGGTTGATGGAGTCAGGTGAAAGGTTTTGTAGGGGGCCTAAGGTTCTGAGGATTCCTTGAAGCTCCGCCTGGACATCAGGAATGGGATTACCTTGGCAAACTTTGTATGTGGTGTTGCCTGAAAGCTGACGCAGTCCCTCAGCCACATACTCCCGACGATCAAGTACCACGGTCGTGGAACCCTTGTCCGCCGGAAGAATGACGATGGACCGGTCAGCCTTCAGATCACGGATAGCCTGGGCTTCAGCAGTGGTGATGTAGGGAGTAGGATCATTCTTCCGGCGGACAAGGGTTCCATGACCGTGGTACTTGATCGTCGGGAGTATGTGGCTGAGGGACAGCGTCAGCTTTCAGACAACACCACATACAAAGTTTGCCAAGGTAATCCCATTCCTGATGTCCAGGTGGAGCTTCAAGGAATCCTCAGAACCTTAGGCCCCCTACAAAACCTTTCACCTGACTCCATCAACCTCCTGACCCCACCGACTCCCCGCACCCCTACCTTCTACCTTCTTCCTAAAATTCACAAACCCAATCATCCCGGCCGCCCCATTGTAGCTGGTTACCAAGCCCCCACAGAACGTATCTCTGCCTACGTAGATCAACACCTTCAACCCATTACGTGCAGTCTCCCATCCTTCATCAAAGACACCAACCACTTTCTCGAACGCCTGGAATCCTTGCGCAATCCGTTACCCCCAGAAAGCATCCTTGTAACCATTGATGCCACTTCCTTATACACAAATATCCCGCATGTCCAGGGCCTCGCTGTGATGGAGCACTTCCTTTCACGCCGATCACCGGCCACCCTACCTAAAACCTCTTTCCTCATTACCTTAGCCAGCTTCATCCTGACCCACAACTTCTTCACTTTTGAAGGCCAGACATACCAACAATTAAAGGGAACAGCCATGGGTACCAGGATGGCCCCTTCGTACGCCAACCTATTCATGGGTCGCTTAGAGGAAGCCTTCTTGGTTACCCAGGCCTGCCAACCCAAAGTTTGGTACAGATTTATTGATGACATCTTCATGATCTGGACTCACAGTGAAGAAGAACTCCAGAATTTCCTCTCCAACCTCAACTCCTTTGGTTCCATCAGATTCACCTGGTCCTACTCCAAATCCCATGCCACTTTCCTTGATGTTGACCTCCACCTGTCCAATGGCCAACTTCACACGTCCGTCCACATCAAACCCACCAACAAGCAACAGTACCTCCATTACGACAGCTGCCACCCATTCCACATCAAACGGTCCCTTCCCTACAGCCTAGGTCTTCGTGGCAAACGAATCTGCTCCAGTCCAGAATCCCTGAAGCATTACACCAACAACCTGACAACAGCTTTCACATCCCGCACTACCCTCCCGACCTGGTACAGAAGCAAATAACCAGAGCCACTTCCTCATCCTCTCAAACCCAGAACCTCCCACAGAAGAACCACAAAAGTGCCCCACTTGTGACAGGATACTTTCCGGGACTGGATCAGATTCTGAATGTGGCTCTCCAGCAGGGATACGACTTCCTCAAATCCTGCCCTGAAATGAGATCCATCCTTCATGAAATCCTCCCCACTCCACCAAGAGTGTCTTTCCGCCGTCCACCGAACCTTCGTAACCTCTTAGTTCATCCCTATGAAATCCCCAAACCACCTTCCCTACCCTCTGGCTCCTACCCTTGTAACCGCCCCCGGTGTAAAACCTGTCCCATGCACCCTCCCACCACCACCTACTCCAGTCCTGTAACCCAGGAGGTGTACACGATCAAAGGCAGAGCCACATGTGAAAGCACCCACGTGATCTACCAACTGACCTGCCTACACTGTGACACATTCTATGTGGGAATGACCAGCAACAAACTGTCCATTCGCATGAATGGACACAGGCAGACAGTGTTTGTTGGTAATGAGGATCACCCTGTGGCTAAACATGCCTTGGTGCACGGCCAGCACATCTTGGCACAGTGTTACACCGTCCAGGTTATCTGGATACTTCCCACTAACACCAACCTATCCGAACTCCGGAGATGGGAACTTGCTCTTCAATATATCCTCTCTTCCCGTTATCCACCAGGCCTCAATCTCCGCTAATTTCAAGTTGCCGCCACTCGTACCTCACCTGTCATTCAACAACATCTTTGCCTCTGCACTTCTGCCTCGACTGACATCTCTGCCCAAACTCTTTGTCTTTAAATACATCTGCTTGTGTCTGTTTATGTGTGGATGGATATGTGTGTGTGTGCGCGAGTGTATACCCGTCTTTTTTTTCCCCCTAAGGTAAGTCTTTCCGCTCCCGGGATTGGAATGACTCCTTACCCTCTCCCTTAAAACCCACATCCTTTCGTATTTCCCTCTCCTTCCCTCTTTCCTGATGAGGCAACAGTTTGTTGTGAAAGCTTGAATTTTGTGTGTATGTTTGTGTGTCTGTCGACCTGCCAGCACTTTCATTTGGTAAGTCACATCATCTTTGTTTTTAGATATATTTTTCCTACGTGGAATGTTTCCCTTTATTATAACCATATATATATATATATATATATATATATATATATATGACCACAATCTCTGGATGCTGAGGCCAGACTGCGAGCAGCAGTGCACGATGGGAGAAGCAACCAGGTGATGGGGGTAAGGAAGAGGCTGGGCTGGAGAGGGAGCAGGATACTAAGATAAGGGTGGAGATGGTATAGTGCTGATAGTGGGTGCATACAGGGAAGAGAGGAGAGAGGCTAGAGCAGCTTGGTGCAGTCAGGGGGTTAGACTGAGGGCAGGGGGGTTAGCATAAGGAGATAGTAGAAAGACTGATGGTGTGTTGATAGAATAGAGACCTGTGTAGTGCTGGAATGGGGACAGGGAAATGGCTAGATGGGTAAGGACAATGATTAACGAAGTTTGAGGCAAGAAGAGTTACGGAAATGTAGGATATATTTGTAGGAAGAGTTTCCACCTGCACAATTCAGAAAAAGCTGGTGTTGGAAGGAAGGATCCAGGTCGCACGGACTGTTAAGCAGTCACTGGAATGAAGAATGTTGTGTTGGGGAGTGCGCGCAGGAATTGGGTGGTCCAACTGTTTCTTGGTCACAGTTTGCTGGTGGCCATTCATGTAAACAGACAGCTTGTTGGTTGTCATGCCCACATCGAACGCAGCACAGAGGCTGCAGCTTAGCTTGTAGATCACATGAACTCTTTCACAGGTTGCTCTGCCTTCGATGGGTTAAGTGATGTTTGTGACTGGACCAGAGCAGGTAGTGGTGATAGGATGTATGAGACAGGTCTCACATCTAGGTCTATTACAGGAATATGAGGTAGGACATTGGGAGCAGGGGTTGTGTAGGGATGGATGAGAGTATTGTGTAGGTTTGGTCAGAGACAGAACACCACTGTGGGAGGTGTGGGAAGGATAATGGATAGGATATTCCTCATTTCAGGGCACGACAAGAGGTAGCTGAAACTCTGGCGGAGAAAATGATTCAGTTGTTCCAGTCCTGCATGGCACGAAGTCACAAGGGGAATCCTTCTCTGTGACTGGGCCATGGGACCTTGGGAGGTGATGAATGACTGGAGAGATAAGACATGGGAGATTAGTTTTTGTACGAGATTGGGAGGGTAAGTACAGTCTATGAAGGCCTCAGTGAGACACTTGGTATATTTCAAGACTAACCATTCATCACCACAGATGCAATGGTCTGAGTGGTTAGGCTGTATGGAAGGGATTTCTTGGTATGGAATGGGTGACAGCTGTCAATGTGAGATGTTGCTGGTGGTTGGTAGATTTGATATTGACAGAAGTACTGATGTAGCCATCTTTGAGGTGGAGGTCAACATTGAGGAAGGGGGCTTGTTGAGTTGGGTAGGACCAGATGAAGTGAGTGGGAGAGAAGGAGCTGACGCCCTGGAGGAATATGGATAGGGTGTCCTCACCCTCGAGCCAGATCAGTAAGATGTCACCAATGAACCTGAACCAGGTGAGGGGTTTTATCACACTGAGCATTTAGGAAGGATTCCTCTAGATGACCCATGAATAGGTTGGCATAGGATGGCGCCATGTGGGTGTCTATAGACCTAGCCCAAATTTGTTTGTAGGTAATGTCTTCAAAGGAGAAGTACTTGTGCATGAGGATATAGTTGGTCATGGTGACTAGGAAGGAGGTTGTAGGTATGGAATCCATAGGGTGCTGGGAAAGATAGTGTCCAATAGTGGTACAGCCATGGGTATTAAGAGTATTAGTGTAAAGGGAGGTGGCATCAATAGTGAGAAGAAGGCTACAATATGGTAAAGGAACAGGAACTGTGAAGAGTCGGTCCAGGAAGTGGTTGGTATCATTTATATAGGATGGTAGGTTGCAGGTACTAGGCTGAAGGTGTTGGTCTACAACAGCTGCAATTCTCTCAGTAGGGGCACAGTAGCCATCCACAGTGTAATGTCCTGGGTGGTAAGGTATACAGCCTTTTTGAAGCACGTAGAAGGTAGGTGTGCAGGGTGTGGTGAGGGTGAGGAGAGAGATGGACTTCAGGAAGAGGTTCTAGGATGGACCTAAGGATTTGAGGAGAAACTGGAGATCCTGTGGATTTCTGGAGTGGGGTCACTATGAAAGGGTCAGCAGGCAGATGCATGTGACATCTTTCAAAGTGCTGTATGGATTACAAACCTACAACCTCCTTCCTAGTCACCATGAACAACTATATCCTCACCCACAATTACTTCTCCTGTCTACAAACAAATTTAGGCTAGGTCTATAGACACCAACATGGCACCATCCTATGCCACCCTATTCATGGGTCATCTAGAGGAATCCTTCCTAAGTGCCCAGTGTCATAAAAACCCTCACCTGGTTTAGGTTCTGGCTCGAGGGTGAGGACACCCTATCCGCATTTCTCTAGGACCTCAACACCTTCTCCCCCATTCACTCACATGTTCTTGCTCAACCCAGCAAGCCACCTTCCTCGATGTTGACCTAAACCTCAAAGATGGCTACATCAGTACTTCTGTCCATATCAAACCTATCAACCACCTGCAACACCTCCACTTTGACAGCTACCACCCATTCCATACCAAGAAGTCCCTTCCATACAGCCTAGCCACTAATGGCCATTGTATTGGTCATTCTTGAAATATACCGTGTTTCTCACTGAGGTCTTCACAGACCACAATTACCCTCCCAACCTTGTACAAAAACAGATCTCCCATGCCTTATCCCTCCAGTCACCCATCACCTCCCAATGTTCCACTGCCCAGCCATAGAGCGGCATTCCCCTTGTGACTCCATACCACGCAGGACTCTGTACCACGCAGGGTTTGGACTACCTCTTATGGTGTCCTGAAATGAGGAATGTACTACCCATTATCCTTCTCACACCTCCCACAGTGGTGTTCCATCTCCCACCAAACCTACACAACACCCTATCCATCCATACACAACCCCTGCTTCCAGTCCCTTGCCTCAAGGCTCATATCCCTGTAACAGGCATTGTTGCAAGACCTGTCCCATACATCCTCCCATCAAGAATCACCTATTTCATCAAAGGCAACTGTGAAACCAGTCAAGTGATGTACAAGCTAGGCTGCTATCTCTGTGCTGCATTCAATATGGGAATGACAGCCAACAAACTGTCTATCTACATGAATGGCCAAGAAACAGTTGACCACTCAGTTCCTGAACACGCTGCCCAACAAAACATTCTTCATTTCAATGACTGCTTCATGGTCTGTGCCACCTGGATCCTTCCCATGAACACCAGCTTTGTGCAGGTGGGAACTCTTCCTGCACATATATCCTACATTCCCATAACTTTCCTTACCTCAACATTCATTAGTCATTGTCCTTACCCATCTAGCTGCTTCGCTGTCCCCATTTAAGCATTACACAGCCCTCTATTCCACAACACACCAACAAGCTTTTTATTCTTTCCTCTTTTGCTACCCCCCCCCCCCCCCCCCCTGACCCACGCCTAACCATCCAACTGTACTTAGCTGCCCTATCCATCACATACCTGTATGCTCCCACAAGTAGCATTTTACCATCCCCTATGCCTGCCATGTTATCCCTCTCACTCCCCACCCCTAATAGCAGTTTTTATGCTGTACCTTTGTTTTAAATGTAAAACTGTCCATTCCCCTGAGTTGTTAGTATTTTAGATACCTGTGGAGAAGCTTACATATATACTTATAGACAGGAAGTATATCGTAATGAAATTGTAAATCTGTATTAATAAATAAAGAGTAGGCAGGATTAAACCAGATGAACTCAATGAACTAAACATAGAAAGTGGCATCATAAAATCAACACAAAAAACATGAACCTTATGGTTCAGGTGTCATAGGCATCCAAATAATAAAAACTGTACAATGTATAATTTTTGGTGTAGAGTATGTGTTATGAGATTGTTTCAGAAGACACATGAGAAAAATTCGGGGCAAATTTTGTGATGGGGAGGAGAATGTTGCACCATAGACTGAAATTCTGTGTGAACTTAAAAAGTTTTTAAAGTTGTTCTCCAGTATGCACAGAGCCAAGCTAACACAAGTTCAAACACAGTCTCCCGCTCAGCATGTAAACCAGAAATGAAAGCCAATGCTGCCAAACAACTTTCAAGCAGAGTGTGCAGAACAAGACCGCAGCAAAATGATTATTTATAACATTATTCTGACAGCACCACATGGTGAAGTAAGACCCATTACCCACATACAAGAGTGCCCCTACAACATCTAGATGTTGCATAAAGTGTCAAGCTGAAGATCTGAAAGCAATAGTTTGGACACCATGATGTGGTATAGAGCACTGAAATGCCTAGAAAATAGGGGCCATATTTGCTTATCATCAAGGCATGGTACCATCACAGGCATGTGCCAACCAGTATAAATACTTGGAATCCTAAAGCACAAGATCAGTCGGTATGACAGTCTTGTAAGTTACAGTGACTCGGTGTTGAAGTTGTTGTGTGATGTGCCAACTATTGTTAATCTGATGTCTTCAGCTGCAAGACATGGGCCAGCCAGCTTGATGTACTCCACTCCCATGAACTGCCACTGCTGCCATCCTTGTTGTCCCTGAAATGAAGACTTGACCACCTTTGACCAACAAACCACTGGGGGTCAATCAATGGTTGAAATGTAAACTGCCAACCTCAAACCTTCTCAGAAATGTGCCTTCATGTTGTCCCCTGGATGTGCCTGTGAGCAGCCACTGGTTTTTTTGTTGACTTTTGTTGGGAGGCCAGGACATACTTCTGCATGCCTACCATCATCCCGTCTGGAGTTGTCAGCCACTGATGGGAGCATAAGCTACAATGACTATGAGAGCAACTTGATGAAATAGTTCATCAGGCTATTAGCAGCCCTGCAGACCTATGAGCCAGCACCCTGAAAAATGCCACCTCTACTGAGTGCGTAGTCCCTGACCATGTCAAGCAACATTGACACCTACTGATTAGGTAAAGTTTGTAACACCCAGTCATGTGGGCCACTCAGCCACCACTGGTCACCAACGTAGAGATTGTCACCACTATAGAAAAGCTATTTTTCATTGTATAAATCCTGCCAATAAATGTATTAAAGCAAAAACTCACTGATGCCCTCAGTCATGGCATTGGACACACTTGCACACTCTGAGTTTCACATCCTGCACATGCAGAGACCACAGTTCCCTGGGTCTCCACACTACTCACTACATAGAGTAGTCATTTAGTTGCAGACAGATGCAATGAAAAGGAATGCTGGAAATATTAAAGCTTTCGGACAAGTCTTTGTTCAGAAGCAGAATATTCATTCACATTCACACAACAATAACCCCCACACACAGGGCCTCTGTCTCAGGGCACTAAGATCCTACTGTGACAGCATCTGATGAAGGCAGGAATCTAGCTAATGTGGACAGCTGGGGTAAGGAAGAAGCATGGGGTGGGGAGAGAGAGGAACAGTAGGGTAGAGGTGGAGAAGATGCTAGTGCAGCCTGTGGAAGCATGCAGGGACATGGTGGGGACAGGATAGGGCTGCCAAGTGTAGCATTGGGTGGCTGTGCTGGAGGTATAAGGAGGAGGAGGAGGAAAGGTAGATGATATGGGAGAGAAGTAGAGAAGAGGAAAAAACTATGTATGTGTTTAGTTGGGATATAACTGTCTTCAGAAAAGTGCTTTCTAATGTTTAGTAAAAATCAAAGTAGTCATCAGTCCAAAGATTGTTTTGAATACCACAGTGTTTTACCAGGCATGGTCTTTTTGGAGGTGGTATGCAATTGACTTCTTACAAGCTTGGAACTGACTTATACAGCCATTTACAGGGAGACCTACAATTCACTGTCGACTCTGAACCATAATGTAACTCAGCATTTTTTACACCAACAAATATGAAAAGAGGGGAAAGAAGTGATAAGTAATAAATGAAAATCCCAGGACTGACTGGGGGTCAACTCCAAGCCTTTTGGATTTGCAGTCAGGCATTTTACCAATGAGACACCAAGCTCAGATAGTCAAAAATTTATCAGAGCTTCCAGATCCCAGCATACAGCTGCAATGGAGAAGTAGTGCACATTAATGCATTATAAATAGTTTATCTGAGCATTTATTCAGGAAACACCAGTTCCAAATTTTAGGGCAATAATGCTCACAGTCTGAACATATGCATTTCGTTAACTACAGAACACTTCAGAGCTACCTTCCTAGATGTCGATCTCCACCAGTCAGATGGCTTGATAAATATATCAGTTCACATCAAATGCATCAACTATCAACAGCACTTTCATTCTGACAGCTGACACTCATTCCATGTCAAAAAGTCTCTTCCTTATTACCTTGTCACCTTGTCGAAGCAACAAATGCAGTAAAAATCAGGTGTTGGCAAAATGCATGGATAATCTTACCGGAGCCTTTATTGACAAACAATATTCTCTCCATTCCATCCATAAACATCTCCTGTTAACCTGACATCAACCAGTACTCCTCTCAACACCCAATATGATCCAGCCCTTAAATATCTCAACCAAATTTGTCACCAGGGCTTTGACTATCTCTTGCGTCTTGAGAAAACGGATATCCTCCCCAAAACCTAACTCACATCACCCAGAAGTTGTGTTCTGCCATCACCCTGCCTACAGAATATCCTTTTCTTTTGTTATTTCAATCCCGCTCCTAATCTTGCAGCTCGTGGGCCATTACCTTGTGGTCAACACAGTGGAAGACCTGTCCCATACAGACACCGAACACTTCCTACAGCAGTCCATTCACAGGTATTTCCTACCCAATAAATGTTAGGGCCATGTATGAGAACAGCAATTTTATACATCAGGTATGCAGCATGACAAGTAACGTATTGTCTAATCACATGAATGGGCACCACCAAATTGTGGCAAACTGAAACTTGATCATCATCCAACTGCTGAAGGGGATGCTGTGTACCACAACACAAATGACTTCAACAGCAGCTTCTTCACTCTGCAGGTCACTGTGATACTTTCTGCCATCACAAGTTTCTTTGAACTATGCAAGTGGGAACTGCCTATCCACTAAACTACCTCATCTCATCTTTTCTCTTCTCTCTTTTGTTCATGCCACTCATTTCTTGTCCAGATTCTCTATTGCCTTCTTCCGCCACTCTTCTCCCCCCTCCTCCCCCAACCAACAGCTCTCTCTCTCTCTCTCTCTCTCTCTCTCTTTCTCTCTCATTATCTTCCCACCCCCCTCTTTCCCACCCCTCTCCCTTTCTCTCTCCCCTCACTGACTCCCTAGTCATCTTCACCTTCTTGTCCTTTCACCCCTCCTATCCTTCTCTCTTTACTTTTATGTGCTCTACCATCTGAACTCCTTTCGTCTAGTGTAGCTGCTGAGTCATCTATCACAATGTCTGCTTTCTATGATCCTGCTACTCCCTCCTTGCCTCAGTTGCCCTTCCCTACCTTCTCCTCACCTCCATCAACCCAAGCAACTGCTCTCAATAATCAGTCTCAATGTGGCTGCAGGAGTGTATGTTTGGGTGTACATTTTTGCTAGAAAACGAGAAAGAACTTGAAAGCTAGTGAGAATATTGTTTTCTGTTACATGTATCTATGTACCACACATCAGCCCACTACAGGTGAGTGATTGCCTTTCCTTTATTTTACATATTGTTCCATCCAGGAATTTTAATCATACCATTTTTTTCCCAGAGCAAATGCTTTTACTTGGGTCCATATCAACTTTATGGGGTTGTAATGGCATTTGTATCACGGCTGTCTAATAATTTGGTATTCATGTTGTTTTACAGTCTCATCTATTTTTTAAGTACAGTATACAGGTTTGTGGGCACTGACAAGCAACATAAATTCCACTCTGGTTTAAGTCTGTCTGTGGGGGACCCATAGTTTGATAAACATGTACACTAAATATTGTGGTATGCGTAGCTGAAGCTATGTTGGTTTGCAATGAGCGAATGCTCGCAGTGTCCATGACAATAACCAAAATGAGGGAGGTGGGCAGCAATTACTGATACGTAAACCATTGATTCAAAACACTTTATGTCATTTCACAACAGTCATCATCAGAACTCTTGGAATCAGTGCCTTATATATAAGATCACTCTGAAGAATAAAATCTATGACTGGTGATTCTCCAGGAAATTACATAACATCACACAGACCATGTGCAGTTCTGGTTAAAATGTTTTGTCATCATAAAATAACAGATATTCCACTGTCCCAGATTCCTTGCATTGCTTCTTGCAGTCACAATACTGCTATTCTATGAAAGAAATATCCTTCCATCAGTCATTTTATTATACCTGAACCCATGTACTTTAACATTTGTACCTTCATCTGCTGACTGTTGTTAATATTCATGGCTTGTTTCATATGTAGAACTAAATTTTCTGCAGTTGGATATTCACTTTTAGAATACATGAAGTCACTCACACAACATAAGATGACGAGTGGGGCCATAGCAGCCAGAGACAGTGCCCATTTATGTGTGAGTTCTGCTAAGGACTTTTATGTCCAAATGTTTAAATGTTTTGCAATCTTTTCAGTGTGTCTGTTTGTGTCTTGACACTGCCTCTACATTGCGAGTAGCAAATGTATTCTTTTCATAGATTGTTGTAAGAGGGTGTCAGACATTTTTACCAAACTTTTCTAGATGGCCTATCTTTTTCTTTTAACTGTATCATTTCCCATGTGATTAAAAAGATGTACATCTTCTGACAAAGCAGGATTGGCCCACAGTACTCTACTTTATCTACACTCCTAATTTACAAGTTAAAGTATATATAATTTTTTCCCTAATGCTGTTATTCAAATATTAATTAGTGAGCACATAATATACAAAATGCCAATTTTGCATAAACAGAAACTCCTTACAAAACTTTGTTATTCATGTAATGCTATTTATTGTTCTGACTGTACTGTAAAAATTAGTTTCACTAGAAATGCAGAAAGTCAACAGTTGCTGTAATTATAAAATTTTGTACTACCAGCCATCCACAATAACACTGTAAGCTAATAAATTAAATCTAAAGGAAAAATCCCATTCACTACGATGAGCAATCTCCCATGATTTCAGTAACATAATTATATTCGCCCAAATTTAATCAGTTTGTCAGATATTGTTAGTTGAAAATTTCAAATAACCCAAACTTTTAGAACAGATTATGACCAAAGTACTGTAACATTCCAGGATTTACCAAATGTGCAGTAACCAGTTGCAAAATCATGTTTTATTTATTCACTTTTGCAAATTTATTTCAACTGATTAACAGCCATCATCAGTGCTTTCAACCAGTATGTGCCCTGACTCGTAATACTGTCTTAAGCAGAGGTCAAACATAAACTTTATGTCTGATTAACAGCCATCATCAGTGCTTTCAATCAATATGTGCCCTGAGTAGTAATACTGTCTTTAGCAGAGGTCAAACATAAACTTTATGTTTGACCTCTGCTTAAGACAGTATTACTATTCAGGGCACATATTGGCTGAAAGTACTGATGATGGCTGTTAATCAGTTGAAATTGATTTGCAAAAGTGAATAAATAAAACATGATTTTGCAACTGGTTGCTGCATATTTGGTAATTTTATGGTTTACGGTCACTGCATGACTTGGGAACCACATGGAGCCCACCATTCCAGGATTTAGTTACATACTTTTGTTAATCTGAAGTTTCTGCATCTAATGAAATCCATATCATGGGACAACCTTCACTAATTAAGAATTTATATATTTATAATTTATATATTTATAATTTAAAATTTATATATTTATAATTTTATATATTTATATAATATTTTTCAATAATTAAACATCATCATTCAGTACAGATGCCATACTTATAATTTAATGAATCCCAGTGCATATACATAGTTTGGATCTGCACATTTTAATACCTACTGCCCATATCCAGTACTTGTTAAACCAAACTTTTCCACAGTTTTAACTGCCAGTTAGGTATGAATATTTTTACCTACAGGATTTTGAAACTATAACTTAATAACCAAAACTGCTTTTAACACCTTCACTTGCACCATTTCAGTCACTCTACATTCAGCCTTAGCTTTGACTCATTTCACTCATTAAGTGTTGAGTCTAAATGGTCCTTTCACAAGTCTCAGCTTTATGTCAATCAAATCACTGGATAATATTTCTTATTCCTTTGGTGCCATGCTTTGGTTCCAAAAAAGTATACAATGTGTCTCACACTTGTGATTATTTATATCATGCAACATAAGCAATACCATGTGAACTCGTCTGAATGTAAGCAGCAGTATCTGTTGTTAGAATAAGAGTAAAACTCATTGACTATACGTGAAATTATTGCCACTGAATGTTTTGGGAGATTATTAATATTTTGTGTAACTGTAATATATTTCAGAACTGCTTAAATGGTTGTCAATGAACTGCTACTTCCACTATTAATATGGATTTTTAATAGTCACTTGCATAAAGACTAGCAGAAAACATGACATTTAATCTTCTTTTGTGTGGTTTGAGAACGTCTGATTCCCTTACTTGTTAGAAACATTTACACTGTTTGAGACCTAGTCATTGCTCATAGGAAATCAGTGACATAAATAAAAATGGGAAGAATTTTCTATCTGAAACTATAAAGCAACTGTCTGATTTTTAATTTAGTTGGACTATATGAATGTCTATATGAATCTGCAGCTGCGATACATGTATCATATGTATTACAGTTGCTCAATCTGCGTGATGACTGTCCTTTCAGACATGTCCAAAAGAACAAACACCCCGCATTCATATGATTGATTCACCTCAATGGGCAATGAATCCACAACCTTCAGTATGGATGAACATATATGTTCAACCTCCAGTAGAAATCTAAAAATTAGCAAAAATGGAGGACATGGGCAGGGACTGTGGGTAGGGGGGGGGGGGGGGTAGGTGGGAACATTAGGCAGTTGTGGAGTATGCTGAGATAGTCGACACATTTGCAATAAACACTGTGTCTGGATGACACAGTGGATAACACAACTGACTTGTAAGCAGGAGAACCCAGGTTCGAGCCATGGCTCACTAAACATTTTCACTCGTCACCACTGTTTCTGTACAAAGTCCCAATGCAGCTAATGTTATTACTCCCTTCTCTTTCCTTTCATTTCTTCCCCCTCCCCCTTCAATTAACATTTAGTTGGACACAGAATCCTTTTACATAAGTTTTCATATGGCGAATCAGTGTGTGTGTGTGTGTGTGTGTGTGTGTGTGTGTGTGTTTGAGCGTGAGCTGACAAAGGCTTTGGCCAAAGTCTAATGTATTGTTCTGATTGTACTGTAAAAATTAGTTTCACTGGAAATGCAGTAAGTCAACAGTTGCTGTAATTATTGTATGCAGGTATTTCTACATGAAGGTGCTGAAACATGACAACCTGTCAGCTTTAAGAGATGTGTTCACTTTACTACATATTCAATACATGGTTCTCAGCCCTACATTGCACAAGTCAGTAGCTCTTGTCTGGAAATTGGCTATGATATAGCAGGTAATGCATAGGAACACATCATCTTCATCCAGCTCTCTTTTGAATAAAATATAAGCACAGAACACTAAAGTTCTTAACTGTTTGTGTAAACTTGACACTATTCTTTTTATCAGCCATTATGTATACAAAAAGACCAATATAGCTGTTAGCAAACATGTACTAAAGCAAAAATCACCACAAAACACTCTAAGTGCTCCCAGCAATGTGTGTAACAGATAGACATGGTGAGCTGCTGCTATGGGATGCAGTGTCACATGGAGTACTTTCTCGAGCTATTACAACATGTCTCCACCATCTGATTTCTGAGTGGTACGGGACCTTAAATTGGCACAAAGTATCCCCTGCAATACAATATCCAGCTGCTTGTGGGAAAAAATATATGGTATGTAGACAGCTGTGGTTCTGCCTAAATTCCTAATGCAACTACTGGTTTTCTAAGTTTTCTCAACACACAAATTAATGATTACAAGTAGTATACAATCTTCTTGTACTGCACTTTCTGGATGAAAACTATTTTTAGCCACATGATTATAAAGGTTTGGTTGACTACAAAACCTCACTTAAAGCAACCTTTTTCTTTCAAAAATCAGGAAATTATACCAGTGTGAGTCTGCAAAAAAAAAAAAAAAAACAGTCCAAACAATACCCTATGATCTTCTTTTATCAACAATTTTATTCTCTTGAAGATGGAAATGACATGCCTGTTTATCAGCTCTAGTAGGTTGTGACACAGTGGAAATAAAAGTAAATAAATATGAAGTTCCATTCAGGACAATGCTCATACACTGTTGTTGAGATGTTGTAAGTATACAATGTTAGCGTTATTAAATCCCTCACCAGATTCTGGATATAATTTAGTTTCATACACCTATGAATTTTTATTGATTTCAAATAAAATAAACAGGCAGCATGAAAATGCAACTGAGAAAGGAGACAATTGTTAATGCAGCTCCAAGTAACCTAGAGACCACAATACTGGTACAGGGAGAACTGACCATGAATAAATTTGAAGAACTTTTACAATAAAATGGAGAATGCATTATCTGTCCAATTTAGAGTTTCAAAAACTAATTCAGTGATTACACAGCAGTAACTAAATCTAACACAAGTCTTTGACTCCCTTAAACAAATAAAATATATATGTACTTATGACACAGCTTCATGGGCAGGGCATCATTATTGCTATTTATGACATTAAGGTGTTTTGACATCTTACCTTTTGGTAGTGTGCGAAAATCAATGTGTGCAGACAGCCGTTCCATTTGCTGAGTATTCTTCTCATCAAAGTGTGGGGCTCTTATGTTTTTTGCCCTCACTGTCACTCGGTAAACTGTGTTGGGAGCCAAGCCTACATGGAGAATAAAATGTAGTAGCATTTGTGAAATCCAGTTGTAGCACAACAATTCTGATATCAAAGATACTCCAGATAAATAGTGTCACATAATGAATGTCCAAAATGAATCTATGCAACACTGGAGTCAAAACATGCAAATGGGCTTCAGCAAGGCTAGCAGGTATATAAATCTGTTTTTAAGGACTTGGCAAACCACTAGATTCAAGAACACACACATAATTTCTCGGGAGAAGAAGAAAGAAAGAAACTATACAAAAGAGAAAGAAATTGTAAAAAATGCTGGTACTAAACAAAAGACATCACTTTAAACTAAAGACCAAGAAAAAGCAGATTAATAAGATGAAGGATCTAAATTATATTAAAAAACAGGGCATATAAATGTTAAACAAAGCCATGGACAGATAAAAAAAATGAGAAGAGAGTTTGGAGGGGAAAGATTCAGAAAAAGCTGAACGGAAAGGAAATATTGACGAAACGTGAGACACAGAGACTAATGATACTGTACAATGTAACTACAAGGAGAAAGAAAGGAAGACTATAGAACAGCAGGCATAAATTAATGACACAGGGACTTGCAAAAGTTGAGATTAAAAATAAATTTTGTCCTGGATGCAAAACTTATTTTCAATTTATTTCTGTTGTGCCATTATTGGTTTCATAGCTACCAGTCCTATCCTCAGATGTAACTGGTATATATACATCTAACTGAAATGAGGGATGTTTTTCCTAGGTTCTCAGTTTTCTGTTAGTCCTGTCAAGCAGTAGCATGCACTGTAAAACCTGTGTCCACAGCACCATTTGGGAAGCACTCATACTGATTAGATGCATATACATGGTGTTTCAAAAAGAATGAGGTGACTTCATAACTCCATATTTATTGATAAAAAATACTAAAAATATGGGATGGCTTGCAAAATACTCACAAAACCAAAATGTTGTAGTTATGCTATTACAAATGCTCTGTCTGTCCACCAGCAGCAGCATGAACAACATCTAGAAATAGCTAAATTCATCATAAACTTTACACAACTTATCTGCTTTTAAAGAACTTATGGCAGCTGTTATTCTGTTGTTTACTTCTTTTATGTCACGAGGTAAAGAGGAGAGGAACACATTTTATTTCGTACATCCCCACAAGAAAACAATCTTGGATGTCGAGAATGTAGGGCAGTGTCTGGAGCTCCCCGTGCCCAATCCAGCATTGAGACAGAGTGTTGTTGAGAAACTTATGTACATTACTGTATCATTGTGGTGGAGCTCCACCCTGTTGGAAAATGAAATAAACAGAGTCCTCCCAAAGTTGTGGAAAAAGCCAATACTGCAGCATTTGAAGATAGCTCACTCCAGTCATTGTGTTTTCATCAAAGAAGAAGGAACTATACATGTTTTAACAGGAAATGGAGCAAACAAAATTTCACTTTAGGTGAGTCTCTTTCATGCTCAAAGAAGTCATGAATGTTCTTGGGTCCCCACATGTGCACATTATGTTGGTCTACTTTATCAACAAAATTAAATGTTGCTTCACCATTGAAAATTAACCATGATAAAAATGTATCATCTTCCATGTCCTGTAGGAGATCATTGCTGAAGTCAACCTGTTTCCTTTTATGACCAACCTGAAGAGCTTGCACTAATTGTAATCTGTACAGTTTACAGACCAAACGATGTCTTAGCACTCGCCAGACAGCCATATGAGGCACTGCTTGCCGAATTTTTTCCACCATGTAATCAGGTCAACCTTGACTCTTATCTCTGCACAAGCATCCTTTCTCTTCAAATTGGTGGTACCAATAATTAATGTTTTTCAGTGCAAGCAAATCAATGAGAAAATGACAACAAAAAGCACAGTAGACTGAAATCACTGACTCACTCTTTGCAAATTGCAGCACACAAAATGTCTTCTATAGAGTGGATGCCATCTTACTTCTCAGTGACTGCAAAATGAGAAGATGCATTGACTGACATCTAATGGTGATTCTATGAAACCTTAGGCCACACCCATTCAAACAACATATTTCCTTGCTGGCATGTCCCATGTTTTGTAATTATTACCATCCAAAATCAGGTCTTCTTTTTTATACACTCTGTGTACCTGGTGCATTGATCATGGCACAATAAATAGAACCAGAACATCAGTTTTGCAATCAATGGAAAATTTATTATTAACCTCTACTTATCATATATATACGTTCCATCAATGACGGGAAATTTAAATATAGACTTGCATCCATTACTAACATGTTAGCAACAAGAGCCCTATGTGTCTTGAGCAATGTTCATGAACAAAAGAAAAATGCTCTGTTCATACCCCATAAATACTGAAGTGAGGAAAAAGGCAATTAAGAGCTGCATTTGGAACATAGCATTGTATGGCTGTGGAACACAGTCTATAAGCAGAAATGAAATAAAATCTAATTTTTAGATTTCTTGAGGGTGCAGCTGAGTCACATCATAATTAATCCATGGTATTCTGACAAACAGACTTGTTGCCATCTTCAGTTGGTCCCTGATGACTGTTGCCAGGAATTGGCTGAATATGGCAACAAATCTGTTTGCTGAAATATCACGGAGTAATTACTACATGATCTGGCCAGATACCCATTAGAAATATGTCGGGATAACATCATACCAAAATGAAATCTCTTGAAGCAATAGAGGTATCTTGCTGAAGATATCAATTAAAGTGGTCAGATAAAATCATCAACCAGGGTAGCCTGCAAAGAACTGGCAAAGGAAGGTCATTCAGGAGAACAACAGAGAGAAGAAGAGTGGATTGGTCAGTCACACAATATGACACAACCAGTTCCTCGTAAATGACCTAGAAGAAATTTTAGAAGGAAAGATAGCCCAAGCAAGATGCAACTGGCATTTTTAAAACAAGCTATACATAATTATGCAGAAATGAAGAACTCAGCTTTTAATAGAACCAACTGGTGCGCTTCCAGTCAATCAAAAGACTGATAATGAAGATTCCAACTTATTCAAGGGGTGAAATAAATATCTAGGTTCTTGTTCTTAACTCACATAGGGCACCTAACAACAAGGTTTACCGTATTTACTCGAATCTAAGCCGCACTCGAATCTAAGCCGCACCTGAAAAATGAGACTCGAAATCAAGGAAAAAAAAAATTCCCGAATCTAAGCCGCACCTGAAATTTGAGACTCAAAATTCAAGGGGAGGGAAAAGTTTTAGGCCGCAGCTCCAAATCGAAACAAAGTCGGTCCATTGTAATATAAGACACAATTTAGGTCGAATGAATGACGATACAGCTACAGTAGTTTAGTTCGAGTCGTAAGCTTAGCAGTTAAGCTTTACCAGGTAGCCATTGCTATGCGCCAGGCGCTCTGTCCGTATTTATACGGGTACCCTTCCTTTTGCACGTGCTTTGTCTGGTTTAAATCGTTTGCTTATTTTGCTTTGATCTGATAAGTGTCGTTTTCTTTGTTATAGGTGTTTACGTCACTCTAAGCTGAAAATGCATTACTGAACTGTGTCATGCTTGTTTGTCGCATTCTGATAGTGCATGTTTACGGCCTGTTGCCGCTCGCGGAATGGCTTGCTTTTGTGCGCGCAACCGCCGCTTACAAAAAAAAGAGGAATCGTCTCACTAGCGAAACAATGGCAAGAGACTGCTATTTTTTGTTACTTACACCACTGCTTTTTTTGATAATGATAAGCAAGAACCAAATAATAGACTGTGTATGATAAATGATGTTCTGAACGAGAGTGTAGCGAAAATTTTTCTCCGTTTGAAAATCTTTGCTGGCGTCTCTTTAGTACATTACATTCTGCACAGAAATTACAGTCATCTTAGATTTAAAAATCTAGTCAGTTGCCGTGCTACATTTCTGACTGTATCACTATTAGGCATAAGAATAATACGAATATAAACCTGACACAATACGTATACTCTTCCGCGTTTACTGTTGTCTCACTCTAGTTTTGTAGTTTATTAGGCAGACAGGATTTAAATTATATAGCAGCAAACACGAAAGAATACATGGCAAAATGTTTATATTCGTATTATTCTTATGGTGAAGAGAATACTGCATGTGATTCACAATTCATCAAGTTCCTATTAGCAACCATCTCTTCTCACAGGTAGGAAATAATTCAGAATGTGGAGTTGGCCATATTGACAAACATCCCAAACAGTCTTGCCAGTCGGATTTTCATAGTACATTGAAATGCTGCTACATTCGAAGATGAACAATACGGAATTTGTATTTACTTCGTTGGATAATGTATGAAAATGCGTGGTCGAAATTCGAAGCGGAGAAGAAAAGCTCGTCTTCCACCTCTTTTTTTAAATTTATTTACTGACGCAGAGGTTTTGGCGCCAGTATTTATCTTTGTGCCTACAAAGTATACCTGTGTAGTGCTACGTATATTCGATGGCAGAAGTTAGTTGTGGCGGTGCATTTCAACATTTTTCAGAACTTCCACTTGCTTTGCACTCGATTCTAAGCCGCAGGCGGTTTTTTGGATTACAAAAACCGGGAAAAAAGTGCGGCTTAGATTAGAGTAAATACAGTAATTCTTTTGGTACAAATACTTTGTATACACTCAAGCATTCTCAATAGAGATTTGAATATACTCGTGCATTCTCCATAAAGATTTAGCAGAGGACATGAAAACAAGTTGAAGAAACCTAGTGGATCAGTTGACAGCTCACATATGTTGTTTCCCAGCCCACAGACCCCTTGAGTATGTTTGCTGTGACACTGGAGAGGATGGAGTCTATGGCACTGCCATACACTTATGGCAGCTTTAGGGTTGCCACATGTTACCCCAAGTGAAATTCCCTTATATTTCCCTGACTTCCAGACAAGTTTTAGCATTTTTCCATGACAAATTTTGAGATCTCAAGGGGCAAGTAAAGATATCAGTTGACAAAAACTTAAGTATTTCTAAACGTGTGAGCAAAAGTCTTAATTACTAACATCAACATCTTTTGCAGTGAACTTTTTTTAGATTGAGAAAGCAAGCCAAATGGTATACATGTTTCATTAAAACCACTGATGTTATGTTATTTCTATAAAATGAAACACATTTGGTGACAAAAACATATATTTCATTGGAGTTGCGAGACAGATTTAAAATAACATCACTGATTTCAGAAATACCCTCAGAAGAAAGTAAGTCTCTTGAAAGAAGTGTATAAGGCAGGGAAGAATGTAAATCGACACTGTAGGTGACTGCCAATAAAATGTTGGTTCTATTATGTTCGTTATTGCTGGTTATTAATCACTGTGTTATGTCTTTTATTTCACAGATACTGTGTGGTTTTTCTTACAAGAAATACATGTGTACATGGCATACAAGCTGCCAGTGACTGCCACAATTTTCTCCGTCTTATCACCCATACTTTCTAAAATATAAACTACTTTCTGCTGCATTACATCACACACAAACAGACCTGGCCTGCAGGCATGTAGGTGAAACCAGATCTGAAAGGCAAATGATGGGCTTTAGGTTGGCAGGCCTGATCTTTAGAGATACCCACGGAACTAGCCTGCAGTTTTGCCCTGTCATGGAGGTCATCTGGTGTGGCCAGCTATTCACATGTCACAGACACCATGTTGATGACATGAGACCATGGAGACCAATCCATGCAACAGATAACTTGAGCAAATACTCTAAGAATCAATACTAATGAGGATAGGTGGCCACTCACTGTAAAGATGATAGCTGTGCTGCAAACATGCGCATAGAAAAGACAATCACACTCTCACAACCAAATTTTTGGCCATAGCCTTTATCAGAAAATGATAGCGGACACACATTCACACAATCACTCAGACACAACTCATGCACACATGACCGCTGTATCCGGTCACTGCATCACCAGTCTCTGAGTATCAGATCAAAACAAACCACTCCTCATGCCACCCTGCCTCTTGTCAGCAGCTGCTAGGCTAGCAGTAAGAAGAGGTGACAGCACTGATTGTAAGCTCAGGGCAGTGGTAGAAATAAGAGAAGAAGAAAGAATGAGGCAGTAGGGGAACAGCTCATGTACTCCACTCTGCCCAGCCAGCGACGATGCATGATATCTCAGTAAACAAACCATTTCATCTACTGGGACAAAAATGAGATTTTTCCAGTGTTTCTTTTTTCAAATTTCCCTGATATTTCCTTGATTATCCTGACAAATTTGAAATTTCCTGATATTCCCTGATTTCGAGAACTTCTCTTCTAGCAACCCTGAACTCTTACAATGGGGAGCACAAAGCTAAATATTAATGTTGCGTGACAGCAATGTGACGTAGCTAAATGGTCTATTAGGCAGGTTGTTTAGTGGAGCTTTATTTTGGGAGTATGGAAGAGAATTCACACAGTGTTGATATAATTTCTAAATTTTGCAAGGAAATGATGTATTTAGACACAAGTGTAAACAATTATAATTACCCACTACTGATGTTTGTTATTTTAACTGACTAATTATATCATCATAAATTAAAGGCACTGCAGTGCAGTTTAACTCATTTAATTTACTTTACAAGTGCATACTGGGCTTTTAACACGTAAGACATAAAATTTTACATGCACATTACATACTTACAAGACATGAACATGTGCAATAGAAAATTATGTCAAAATATGAGGACATATGACCATCATCTTTGAGATAAATTATTTGTGGGGACACAAACACAAAGTATGCTCCTTAAGCTGCCAGTAATGCCATGACCTTGGAGGAATGTATTTATTCCCTTTCTAATAATCCATTTTCTCTAAACGTATATAAAGATTCAACAGCTCAACAAGCAACCATCTCAAGCTTCGATATACCTTTCAACCACTCCCTCACTGTAAATGATAATCCTTAAATTACTGAAAAATAACCATAGAGTTTTAAAGCTTCCAAAACTATCAATAGAAAGTAAAGAGACAATACTGGAAACCAAATGCTGCAACAATGACCAGTTAATCCAAAATTTTGTTCAGATGCAATATATAGCATTGACAATTACTTTTCCTTCTTCAAACAAATAGTGACATTCACTTTAAGTTCCATTGTGAATAATATTAACAGCATACATGAATCTAGAGCTTTAAATAAATTAAATTCAACAGAAAATACATCAGTCACCTTTATTCTATAACCATGAAAAAATCATGAGCTTTAATAACAGCTGCTTTCCATGGTGTCATTAACTGGACACACAGGAGGTGTACCCATACAGAATATGCTACCTGTCCTGCACTGTCAGGGTAACAGCAGATGCAGGACCAGTTTTTCAGAGTAAAGTTAGCTGTTAGAAATTTTGAATTATAGTAACTCTGTTTAGGAGTATGTGTGCATGAAGGTGCAGTATTCTTAAAGTATTTGAAATAATAGAACAATTATATAAAATTGTATATGTTTTTGAATGCTTTACAAATACATTATTTAACCACATTTCATGTAATTCTAACCAGCACATTATCCAAATTTACACATTTTGTCCTACTCTGGTTTGCTGTGCATTATTACAGTTTGTTTACTGATATGCCCTTAGAACAAACGATGCAGCTCCCAAGCTAAGGAGTCAGACAACCAGAATATTCTCAATATCTGACACCTATTAATGTCAATTAAGGTTACTGACAATTTAATTCACTTATTGCTGGTTTTGCAATCCTGGTTCTTGTCCTTTCCATTAATTTTAAGTTCAGCCAAAGCATGACTTTACGAATTGTGTATCTACTACGCTTCAATGCATTTCTGTGTATGTTTCACATAAGCTTTAATGTTTAACACTTACAGATATGCCAATGTGCTCATTCTCTCTCACCGAATGCCCCAGAGACAGGTTTCAAGCTTTCACTGTTAAGAACAACATAGATCAGGCTTTCCTAATTGGTACATCATGATGTTTTACTGTGTAGCAGAGTTACACAAACTTTGTTGCAAAATTTAGTTTTGTCCAGAAATCTACACTTTATAAGATTATTATGCTGCATTTTATTTTTAATGTGGAAGGTAGTAAGATGGAGATCCCACTGATGACAAGGACAATAAAGACAAGGTCCAAGTGTTATTAAAAGGAGGTGATTCACCCGGGATCCATTCTGGTTCAGTGGGTAAAGATACCACATTTCTCTAAAATTCTCTTCACATATGCAGACTGATTTATTAGAAAACTTTTGTCCCAATTCCTTGATTCATAATCCCAAGAAGGAATCAATCTTTTCTACAGTGATCTGAAAACATTTACCCAATGCTTGATAAACATAGCTGTTGCATCAATGGGGCCCACAGCCAATCCATCACCAACATAAAACAGCAGTACCAGGTTTTCACCATAGAACACACATGGATCTGAACAGCTCTTCTGCAAATTATTTTCAGTAGTAAATTTAACAACACATTCATACCCACCACTTTGAATCTTGCTTTAAACTGTTTAGACTGTTTAGTAAATTACATACACTTCTTTTACCATCATCAAATCCCTCTGCTTGACACATATATAGTTCCTTCTTCAAAATACCAATCAGAAATGCTGTCATCACATCAAATTGTCTTAAATCATATTGAGTTGCAATGCTCAACAGAGCTCTCATCATCTTAAATTTGTAAAAAGGCTAAACATGTCAACATAATATATTCCAAAACATTGAATATGTATTTTTTCCATCAATCTTGAGCCAGTTCATTATTTGCAACAAATTTTGTAGTAAAGACTAACTGATTTTCTATGACCTTGTTTGTTTTAGTTTTGTAAACAAGTTTCTTTCTTTTACTTGTTTCCAGAGCAATCATTTATTCCTCCATTGCTTTCTTCCACTCTTCAGGATTTTCTGACTACACTGCTTCTTTACAGTTCCTTGGTGTCCTGCAAAGAAGCATCATTCTTGGTTGATGGGCTGAATCTTCACTGTAAGATGATGGTTTCTTCAAATTTTGTGATTCACATAAATTGTGGCTTTCTTTGTCTTCATTCTTGCTGCCAACTTTCTCTCAACTTGCTCTAAATGTCATACAACTGGTCGCAGTCCTTTTGTCACTTATTGCTACATTTTGTTTCATGCAATCCCACTGACTATCCTCTCCAAATTCAATATTTTCATGTTCACTTCCTGTAAAATTTTCAGCTACATCTATATATCAACACTTTTAGTCTCTTGAGTAAGTAGTTTCTATAATTGTTTGCAGCTGAATTTTACATCTCTTCATATGCACATACAACTTTTTTCAGGAAAATAAACATACACTCCTGGAAATGGAAAAAAGAACACATTGACACCGGTGTGTCAGACCCACCATACTTGCTCCGGACACTGCGAGAGGGCTGTACAAGCAATGATCACACGCACGGCACAGCGGACACACCAGGAACTGCGGTGTTGGCCGTCGAATGGCGCTAGCTGCGCAGCATTTGTGCACCGCCGCCGTCAGTGTCAGCCAGTTTGCCGTGGCATACGGAGCTCCATCGCAGTCTTTAACACTGGTAGCATGCCGCAACAGCGTGGACGTGAACCGTATGTGCAGTTGACGGACTTTGAGCGAGGGCGTATAGTGGGCATGCGGGAGGCCGGGTGGACGTACCGCCGAATTGCTCAACACGTGGGGGGTGAGGTCTCCACAGTACATCGATGTTGTCGCCAGTGGTCGGCGGAAGGTGCACGTGCCCGTCGACCTGGGACCGGACCGCAGCGACGCACGGATGCACGCCAAGACCGTAGGATCCTACGCAGTGCCGTAGGGGACCGCACCGCCACTTCCCAGCAAATTAGGGACACTGTTGCTCCTGGGGTATCGGCGAGGACCATTCGCAACCATCTCCATGAAGCTGGGCTACGGTCCCGCACACCATTAGGCCGTCTTCCGCTCACGCCCCAACATCGTGCAGCCCGCCTCCAGTGGTGTCGCGACAGGCGTGAATGGAGGGACGAATGGAGACGTGTCGTCTTCAGCGATGAGAGTCGCTTCTGCCTTGGTGCCAATGATGGTCGTATGCATGTTTGGCGCCGTGCAGGTGAGCGCCACAATCAGGACTGCATACGACCGAGGCACACAGGGCCAACACCCGGCATCATGGTGTGGGGAGCGATCTCCTACACTGGCCGTACACCACTGGTGATCGTCGAGGGGACACTGAATAGTGCACGGTACATCCAAACCGTCATCGAACCCATCGTTCTACCATTCCTAGACCGGCAAGGGAACTTGCTGTTCCAACAGGACAATGCACGTCCGCATGTATCCCGTGCCACCCAACGTGCTCTAGAAGGTGTAAGTCAACTACCCTGGCCAGCAAGATCTCCGGATCTGTCCCCCATTGAGCATGTTTGGGACTGGATGAAGCGTCGTCTCACGCGGTCTGCACGTCCAGCACGAACGCTGGTCCAACTGAGGCGCCAGGTGGAAATGGCATGGCAAGCCGTTCCACAGGACTACATCCAGCATCTATACGATCGTCTCCATGGGAGAATAGCAGCCTGCATTGCTGCGAAAGGTGGATATGCACTGTACTAGTGCCGACATTGTGCATGCTCTGTTGCCTGTGTCTATGTGCCTGTAGTTCTGTCAGTGTGATCATATGATGTATCTGACCCCAGGAATGTGTCAATAAAGTTTCCCCTTCCTGGGACAATGAATTCACGGTGTTCTTATTTCAATTTCCAGGAGTGTAGTATCCACAATCATCATAGCCAACCACATATCACTTTTAGGATTTAGCATCAAACTTTTTCCATTTTTGTGTAGGAATCCAAGCAAACCATTCCATTTCAAATATTACCAACTTATCAAAATGACCTTCTTTCTCCAGAAATATTTAAGTTGAAAATTTAATTTTCATGGGACCAGTTCAGTTTGAAGTATGTTGTAGCCAGAACAGCCTCACCCCACGATGCTTCTGGTAGGCATTCAACAGAGCAGAGCCAAGAATGTGCCATCTCACAAAGGATTCAATTTTCCGGCTCATCAACTCCATTCTGCTGATGAGTGTATGGTGCAGTAACTGAACGTTTCAGTCCAATTGAGTCAGCAGAGTTATGTGCATTGTTATTAGAGAACTCCTTGTCACTGCCTGCATGTAATTCTTTCACAGTAAAATATCAGCTTGAGTCTTTATCATTTTAATGAACAGTGATAAATTTCTTTTGTTTTTCTTTTTTTGTGTTGCAATAGTTTTGTTGCCCTATAGCTGCAAAAACCATTCTTGAAAACATCAAAGTACTGATGAAAGTGCAAAGCATTTTTTCCACTGGTCTACCGCAACATCTGCATAAACTAATTCTCCAGGTGTAAAGGGTTTCTGCACTCTTTCACCAAATGCCAGCTGATGATGTTTACTGTAGATGCATTCCTCAGAAGCGATACCATCAATTTTTGTCTGTATATCACAATCTTTTGAAAACTGCTGCATAAATCATTTATTTTTATGACCAATTTTTTCTGCCATCACTATAATGTGTTATCAGTGTCTGCAACAACACAAGACTTTTCTTGATTAACAACCTTCACATCTAGAAAATATCCTCATTTTTGCCAACAGATGTAGCAATGGCAACTGAATACTGTATTTGAAAAATATTAACAATTTTTCCATCATTTCGAATTGTGTAATTTATTCCTTTTTGCGCAACTTTCTTAACAGAAAATAAGTTACGGGATCCATCAGGATAAAAGCAAACATCTTCAAAATATCCCTCTGCCCATTTCTGTCGATTGAAAATCTGAACATCAATTTGACCTGTACCAAATTCTTCAATCTGCACACCATTCTTGGCACTATCCACCTTCCTTGGAGATTCAAATGGTTCATACATAGTGTACCAATTATGCTGACTTGTTACGTGATGTGTTGCATCACTGTCAATATACCATTCGTCGCAGCCAAGTGTATTTATATCTACTGAAAAATTACTGACTCTACCTATTGAAATTTTTTGCTCAGTTTATTAAGTATTTGTGAGACTACAACACTAGTTGCCTGTGCCAATACATTCATTTGATCAATGGCCTTTTTTCTTACATATAAAACGCAACAATCCATTTAGCATCATTTTGATAAGTGACCTACTTTCCCATATGAAAAGCATTTTCTAACTTAATTTCTTTTATAATGAGATGTTTTCAATGCATCTGTTTCAGATGAAGTTTGTGGCTTCATTGCTGTTTGTTAATCTTTATTTTCACTGTCACTGCTGTAGCTACACTTCTGTCAACACGACTTGCTATTCTCAGAACATAATTTAAACACTGTTGTTTTGCACTGTTGTTTTGCAACTCATTCGTTTGGCTATATTGCCTTGTGTCCATGTGTGTGGGGAGCCCCACACAATGTTTTGAAAACCTGCATCAAAGCTGATGAGTGTTTTTCTGTGAAAAGACTTCTGTAATCTTCACAATACCAACAATGTGAAAAAACAATTATTCACCTGAAGATCATGGTGTGAACCACTTAAATACTTAGCTGCACAATAAACAAGTGATTGATGCAAAAAAACTGTTTTATTTGTATTTATCAACAGTTACAGCCCTCAACATTCTGTCCCTTATTGACACAATATTCATTATCTGAAATCTCTTTAGCGATGTCCACCTCTGTAGCGCAGTGGTAGCATTACCACCTACCAAGCAAGGGACTGGGTGTATATGTCATTCATCATCATTTCTATCATCACTGACACGCAAGTTGCCAAAGTGGCGTTGACTAAAAGACGGCGGTCAAACCCCGAAAAGGGATATCCCGACCTATAAATGCCATACGATCATTTAATTTCTTTAGCAAGCTTGCAATATCCAACACAAAGTAAAGGCTTGACTCCAAGCAATAGAATTAGACATTTCCTTGCTTTAGCATTAGCTTTGATCCATTAGGCGAGATTGCTATTACAATTTTGTACACTTTCTTCTGGCTTCATCAGCTCACTATATACACTACTGCCCATTAAAATGACTACACCAAGAAGAAATGAAGTTGATAAACGGCTAATCATTGGACAAATATATTATACTAGAACTGACATGTGATTACATTTTCACGCAATGCTGGTGCATAGATCCTGAGAAATCAGTACCCAGAACAACCACCTCTGGCCGTAATAACGGCCTTGATATGCCTGGGCATTGAGTCAAACAGAGCTTGGATGATGTGTACAGGTACAGCTGCCCATGCAGTTTCAGCATGATACCACAGTTCATCAAGAGTAGTGACTGGCATATTGTGATGAGCCAGCTGCTCGGCCACCATTGACCAGATGTTTTCAATTGGTGAGAGATCTGAAGAAAGTATGCACAGGGCAGCAGGCAAACATTTTCTGTATCCAGAAAGGCCTGTACAGGACCTGCAACATGCGGTCCTGCATTATCCTGCTGAAATGTAGGGTTTCGCAGGGATCAAATGAAGGGTAGAGCCATGGGTTGTAACGCATATGAAATGTAACGTCCACTGTTGAAAGTGCCGTCAATGCGAAAAAGAGGTGACCGAGATTTGTAACCAATGGCACCCCATATAATCACGCCTGGTGATACACCAGTATGGCTATGACAAATACACGCTTCCAATGTGCGTTCACCATAATGTCGCCAAACATGGATGCGACCATCATGATGCAGTAAACAGAACCTGGATTCATCCGAAAAAATAATGTTTTGCCATTTGTGCACCCAGGTTCATCGTTGAGTACACCATCGCAGGCGCTCCTGTCTGTGATGCAGCATCAAGGCTAACCGCAGCCACGGTCTCCGAGCTGATAGTCCATGCTGCTGCAAACCTCGTCGAACTGTTTGTGCAAATGGTTGTTGTCTTGCAAATGTCCCCATCTGTTGACTCAGGAATCGAGATGTGGCTACACAATCCATTATGGCCATGCAGATAAGATGCCTGTCATCTCAACTGCTAGTGATATGAAGTGGTTGGGATCCATCATGGCATTCCGTATTACCCTTCTGAACCCACTGATTCCATATTCTGCTAACAGTCATTGGATCTTGACCAACGCGAGCAGCAATGTCGTGATACAATAAACCACAATTGTGATATGCTATAATCCGACCTTTATCAAAGTCAGAAACGTGATTGTATGCATTTCTCCTCCTTACACGAGGCATCACAACAACGTTTCACCAGGCAACGCCGGTCAACTGCTGTTTGTGTATGAGAAATTGGTTGGAAACCCTCCTGATGTCAGCACATTGTAGGTGTCGCTACCGGTGCCAACTTTGTGTAAATGCTCTGAAAAGCTAATCATTTGCATATCACAGCATCTTTTTCCTATTGGTTAAATTTTGCGTCTGTAGCACGTCATCTTCGTGGTGTAGCAATTTTAATGGCCAGTAATGTATTATTCCTGGCTCATGAGAAGTCGTGAGCTTATTGAACCAGAGAATATTTGCCAAGTCTGTTCGATGTACACTACTGGACATGACAGTTTGGCAATCTCCCTGCATAAAACCTTCATCTTTACATCACCAGAATGTGTTCTGTGTCACAAGATTGATTTGATCATGCACAAAGAATATTTAAAACAGTGTACAAAATTAAGTGATTGTAATCCAGACTGAATAACATTCTGTTGGGAAGCAAGAAGGTGAATAACAATAAGTCCAGTGCTAAAACATTAAAATATATTCTAAAGAAGTAATTTAACATGAATTTGGCCAAAGGAATACTGGAAAATGAGAGTGCAGGAGGAAAAGGAACAGTTCCAAATGAGTTCTATTCAGGGATGAAATTAAAAGCCTCAATGAAAGCAGTACAGCTACACAGAGAAAACTTACATCATAATCAACAAAATTTGCCAGTAAAAATGTAGCACACAACCAGGAAGTTCGAGAAATTATACTTGCAGGTAGCAATCACCTTAGAGGAAGAAAATTATGTTATGAGGATATCAAAGAATATGCTGTTTGCAATGAAGTGAATAATCTATATTACTAAATGCATATCCCAGAACATAGCACCAGTTGCAGATGAAAGTTGCACATGCCCTATATTAATGTCCACTAATTGGTGCCCACATACTTTTGATGAGAGAGTATAGATATGAGGGTTGTCCAGAAAGGAATGCACTGCATTTCTTCCAAAATGTTATGTATGTATTATTTGAAGTCTCCTGAGTGAGAGCGCCAAGTTTCCATCACTTCCGACACATAGAGTAGCTGTGTTCAAAATGGCACCTGTAAGTGTTGCGTATTACAAGCAATGAGCTGTCACTGAATTTCTCACTGCAGGGAAAGAAACTGTGGGGAATATTCACAAATGCTTGTGCAAAGTCTGTGGAGCATCTGCTGTCAACAGTAGTACAATTAGTCACTGGGCGCAGAGGGTGAGGTCATCAGAAGTCAGTTTGGCGGAGCTCCACAATTTGCAGCCGTCAGGGAACCATCTGTGGCTGTCACACCTGACATGTTGCAGTGAGCTGATGTTGTCAATCATGAGGACGGATGCATTGTGACTCAGCAATTGGCACTGCATCTGTCAATCAGGAAAGGAAGTTCACACAGTGAAGCATTGGCTCGACCACCAGGACAAGGATTGGTAGCAACAGGGCATATATGCCCTTGTTTTGCACCAGTGCAAGGCCATTAGAGCAGAAAGGAGATTACATGGAAAAATAGGGTGTGAAGATAAAACATCATTCTTTTATGTGTGTAATTCTTGTTATGTTCAATAAAGAATTGTTGAAGAAAAAAAAATGTGGTGCTTTACTTTCTGGGCAACCCCTGTATTTCACAATGGAGAATTTAATAAAGTTATCTTTTTCAGGCATGAGATGCGCTAACTGCAATTGTACCCATCATTTTCTGCTACTTCAGTTCAATCATCTCATTTGTCTTATGGAACAATGCTGTAGGCCTATACTTAACAAGTAGCTACATTTCTCATTTAAACTGTTAATTTTATACATCTCTGATTATACTTGTGCCAGTAAATTCTCTGCAAACACTCTGATTGATTGAAGTACAGTCTGAAAAAAGTCAAACAAATATTCAGTCAGATACTGATAGGATTTCAAAGTGGTACAAATACTGGCAAATCACTTTAAAAGTTCAGAAGTGTAAAACTGCACAGTTCATGAAATGAAAAATATGTTGTGTCCAATGACTATAGTATCCATGAGTGACAGTTGGAATTGGTCAACTCTACAAATGCCAGGGCATAACAATTTGTAGGGATATGAAGTGGGACAATCACATATTCTCAACAGTGTCCATTGGTAGAATACTATGGAAATGCAATCAGTTTACAAAGAAGATTGTATGTAAAACAATTATGTGACCCACCTTATAATATTACTCAAATGTGTCAGCCCAAAACCACATAACACTATCAGGGGATTCTGAATATATACAAAGAGGCAGCACAAATGGTCAAAGGTTTTTGTGAGTCGACCTCCTATAGGAATATGTGACACTTCTTTTTGAACACCCTGTACATTCAGTGATTAACCTCTTGCGGTGAAGTGAAATGAAGAATGATTTTCTAGTTTCTGGTGAAATCAAATATCATACAATGAGTGAATACTTCTGTTTTAGTACATTTACTATCAATAAATCAAAGACGAAATTTAGAAGAATTGGATCCTATTTTGAGTGACTATTCAATATTATTTTAAATCACAAAAATAACTGCCCAGTGAAACAAGAATACTTTTCCATATTTGGACATAAATACTTTTGGGCTTTTGGACAGGTGTAACTGTTTATAGACAGTCAGATACGTACTTGGAAGAAAAGTTTTCAAAAGTATATCCATACCTTCTGCATTACAGAAAACTTGAAGATATGAATAGTAAAACAATGTTGCTACCATAGGTAGGAGCATCAAAGAACCTGCTGTCTATATCTTCAAGGATCCTTTGTATTGTCACAAAATTGTTGTGTTAGCATTCATACTCCTGCCACTAGCGGAATCATGGGTAATGTCTACTTCTGCTATTCCTTTAACGGTCTATGTTTAAAAGTTTGATTCTGTTTATTATTGTTATTATTATTATTATTAGTAGTAGTAGTAGTAGTAGCAGTAATAGTACTTCATGTGAGATGAGTAGAGCCATGGCCAACAGGGGTTTTTCTGCTGCATATCACAAAACGATTGCTGTAGTGCGTGCTAAAAGGTCTAGCTCGTAGCTCGACTACACCATGTCAATGTTTTTTTTTTTAATCTACAATTATCTGTTTATCTATCCCCCCCCCAATGAAACATGGACCTTGCTTTTGGTGGGGAGGCTTGCGTGCCTCAGCAGTACAGATGGCCGGCCATATCGTAGGTACAACCACAATTGGGGGGGGGGGGGGGAGTATCTGTTGAGAGACCAGACAAACATGTGGTTCTTGAAGAGGGGCAGCAGCCTTTTCAGTAGTTCCAGGAGCAACAGTCTGGATGATTGACTGATCTGGCCTTATAACATTAACCAAAACGGCCTTGTCGTGCTGGTAGTGCGAATGGCTGAAAGCAAGTGGAAACTACAGCCGTAAATCTTCCTGAGGGCATGCGGCTTTACTGTATGGTTACATGATGATGGTGTCCTCTTGGGTAAATATTCTGGAGGTGAAAACCTGCCTTGGGTAAATATTCTGGAGGTGAAAACCTGCCCCATTCGGATCGCTGTGCGGGGACTACTAAAGAGAATGTCATTATTAGAAAAAACAAAATGTGTTCTACGGCTCAAAGCATGGAATATCAGATCCCTTAATCAAGCATGTACGTTAGAAAATGAAAAAGGAAAATGGATAGGTTAAAGTTAGATATAGTGGGAATTGTGAAGTTCGGTGGCAGGAGGAACAGGACTTCTGGTCAGGAGAATACAGGGCTATAAATACAAAATCAAATAGGGGTAATGCAGGAGTAGGTTTAATAATGAATAAAAAAAAAAAAAAAGGAGTGCTGGTAATCTACTACAAACAGCATAGTGAACACATTATTGTAGCCAAGATAGAACGAAGCCCATGTCTACCACAGTAAACCAAGTTTATATGCCAACTAGCTCCATGGGCGATGAAAAGATTGAAGAAATGTATGAGGAGATAAAAGAAATTATTTAGAGGGAAACAAAAATTTAATAATCATGGGGGAATGGAATTCAATAGTAGGAAAAGGAAGAGAAGGAAAAGTACTAGGTGAATATGGAATGAGGGTAAGGAATGAAAGAGAAAGCTGCCTGGTAGAATTTTGCACAGAGCATAACTTAATCATAGCCAACACTTGGTGCAAGAATCGTGAAAGAAGGTTGTATATGTGGAAGAGGTCTGGAGACACTAGAAGGTTTCAGACAGATTATACAATGGTAAGACAGAGATTTAGGAACCAGGTTTTAAATTGTAAGACATTTCCACGGCAGATGTGGCATCTGACCACAATCTGTTGGTTATTAACTGTAGATTAAAACTGAAGAAACTGCAAAAAGGTGAGAATTTAAGTAGATGGAACCTGGATCAACTGTAAGAACCAGAGGTTGTAGAGAGTTTCAAAGAGAGCATTAGGGGTGACAACAATGGGGGTAAAAAATACATTAGAAGAGGAATGGATAGCTCTGAGAGATGAAATAGTGAAGGCAGCAAAGGATCAAGTAGGTATAAAGACAAGGGCTAGTAGAAATCCTTGGGTAACAGAAGAGATATTTAACTTAATTGATGAAAGGCGAAAATATAAAAATGTAGTAAATGAAGCAGGCAAAAAGGAATACAAGCATCTCAAAAATGAGATCAACAGAAAGTTCAAAATGGCTAAGCAGGGATGGCTAGAGGACAAATGTAAGGATGTAGAGTCACGTATCAGTAAGGGTAAGATATATACCGCCTACAGGAAAATTAAAAAGATCTTTGGACAAAAGAGAACCACTTGTATGAATATCAAGAGCTCAGATGGAAACCAGTTCTAAGCAAAGAAGGAAAAGCAGAAAGGTGAAAGGAGTATATAGAGGGTCTATACAAGAGCGATGTACTTGAGGGAAATATTATGGAAATGGAAGAGGACGTAGATGAAGATGAAATGGGTGATATGATACCACGTGAAGAGTTTGACAGAGCACTGAAAGATGTAAGTCAAAACAAGGCCCCGGGAGTAGACAACATTACATAAGAACTACTGATAGCCTCGGGAGAGCCAGCCCTGACAAAACTCTACCACCTGGTGAGCAAGATGTATGAGACAAGCGAAATACCCTCAGACTTCAAGAAGAATATAATAACTCCAATCCCAAAGAAAGCAGGTGTTGACAGGTGTGAAAATTACTGAACTATCAGTTTAATAAGACACGGCTGCAAAATACTAACACGAATTCTTTACAGATAAATGGAAAAACTGGTAGCAGCCAACCTCGGAGAAGATCAGTTTGGATTACATAGAAATGTTGGAACACGTGAGGAAATACTGATCCTATGACTTATCTTAGAAAATAGATTAACCCACTACATTTCTAGCATTTGTAGACCTAGAGAAAGCTTTTGACAATGTTGACTGGAATAGCCTCTCTCAAATTCTGAAGGTGGTGGTGGTAAAATACAGGGAGCAAAAGGTAATTTACAATTTGTACAGAAACCAAATTGCGGTTATAAGAGTCAAGGGGCATGAAAGGGAAGCAGTGGTTGGAAAAGGAGTGAGACAGGGCTGTAGCCTATCCCTGATGTTATTCAATCTGTATATTGAGCAAGCAGTAAAGGAAACAAAAGAAAAATTTCGAGTAGGAATTAAAATCCATGGTGAAGAAATAAAAACTTTGAGGTTTGCCGATGACATAGTAATTCTGTCAGGGACAGTATAGGACCTGGAAGAGCAGTTGAATGGAACAGACAGTGTCTTGAAAGGAGGATATAAGATGAACATAAACAAAAGCAAAATGAGGATAATGGAATGTATTCAAATAAAATCAGGTGATGGTGAGGGAATCAGATTAGGAAACGAGACATTTAAAGTAGTAGATGAGTTTTGCTATTTGAGGAGCCAAATATCTGATGATGGTCAAAGTAGAGAGGATATAAAATGTAGACTGGCAATGGCAAGGGAAGCGTTTCTGAAGAAGAGAAATTTGTTGACATTGAGTATTGATTTAAGTGTCAGGAAGTCATTTCTGAAAGTGTCAGGAAGACTTTTCTGAAAGTATTTGTATGGAGTGTAGTGATGTATGAAAGTGAAACATGGATGATAAACAGTTTGGACAAGAAGAGAATAGAAGCTTTTGAAATGTGGTGCTACAGAAGAATGCTGAAGATTAGATTGATATATCACTTAACTAATGAGGAGGTTCTGAATAAAATTGAGGAGAAGATTAATTTGTGGCACAACTTGACTAGAAGAATGAATCAGTTGGTAGGACACTTTCTGAGGCATCAAGGGACCATCAGTTTAGTGTTGGAGGGAAGGGTGGAGGGTAAAAATCATAGAGGGAGGCCAAGAGATGAATACACTAAGCAGATTCGGAAGGATGTATGTTGCAGTTGGTACTTGGGGATGAAGGAGCTTGCAGAGGATAGAGTAGCATGGAGAGCTGCATTAAACCAGCCAGTCTCTGGACCGATAACACAACAACAACAATTATCTGTTAATTGTTATTGGTTTTCTTGGGAAGCATTGATTGAAATTTATAATTAGCTCAATTGAGTAGTGCAACTTTAATACAGAGAATATATTCATATTAAAAAAAAAAAAGAACAACAACAACAACAACAGACTGTATTCTTTATGTAATGGTGATGAAAGAAAAGGCATCACAATTCAGGTTGAAGGTGTATATTGGTTTACAAGTTAGCAGTCTTTTCTGGAAAATAATTGAAGCTGCTAATGAGAAGAATTGCAAGAAGCATTATAACTTATTTTACATAACATATGAATTGATTATAAGTATAACTTCACAGAACATGATAATTAATTACAAATATATGATAGGAAGTCCACATTACAAACAAGAATTCCAGTAAACTTGTTCACAAACAGGTCTATATCCCAGGTACATTAACCTTACTCACCAGTAATTGTGTGCCGGTAAACTCCAGGTTTTACTGTGCGAACCTCCACATTGTTGACACATACAACATGTTGATAATTACTGTTGCTTGGTAGCCAAGAGATGACAGCTGATGAACTGGTGACACGGCTTGCACGCACACTAGTTGGACCAAGAGGTACATCTTTCCCTATGACCATTGTACATGCTGCATCCCGTGAAGTACGGCGATTTGGTGTGACTGAACGAACACTGATGCGATGGGGCTATATGATGAGAAACAAAACACACAGTGCCATACTAACCTATCTTTTGCTAAAGATCAGAGAAGTCTACTTTACAAATATTTATAACCTATTAGAAAGCAGATGTAACATTCCATATACAGTTTCAGATAACTCAAGAACAGTGCTACAAAATAATTTCACAAAGATGAAATTCCTGAATATCACAAAACATGCCCCACAACAATTTTCCTCAAAATGCCTTAACAGTGCTGTAACAGTAAACATACTATGTAATTTCTTTCATTAGTTTCTAAATAACCTGTATGTGTCATCTATACGAGATGAACAAAGAAATTAATTAATTTCAGCTTAAACTAAGTTTTTTTGGGTCAAAACTTGGCCACGTAAAATTCCTCTGCTTTTGCTCCAAGGGAATCCTCCAGTGTGTATGTGGTAGCACTACACTGCAGTGGGTGGGCAGTAGCCTACTCTTCTTTTACTCACACAGTGTGAAGCCCATACTGAGGCCTCACTTTTTCAATTTTTCTCTACATCTTGTTACATGAAGGACAGACAGTTAAGTGTGTTAAAGTCATTCAACATTCTTTACATCAGGCAGGTGACTTTTCATCCTGTATCATCAGATTATGAGTTATATTTAACCACTTTCAGACTCTAGTCACCTGCAGTGTTTTGACAAGGATAACTGCCTGTTACTCAAATTAAGGATGCTGATGCCTTGATCCTTCCTCTACTGATTTTTATTTCAAATAGATGTCAAGTGGTGATGCTTCATTTAAAAAAAGGAACAGTTGGTAGACGCTGAAAGAAAGGAAAAATTCTAATACTGTGTCAACAGTGAGGTCATTAGAGGTATGGCAGAGATGTCCAACATTTTCTCCTTCACTGGGTGATTGTGCTGTGCATCAGCTTCATTCACAGTTCCAGTCTCCTTTGTGGAATACCCATAATCACTAAGAATATGTTGTTCTTTGTTTTAAAGAGGAAAAATAAGTCCAACTTCTTGTCAACACTAAGGTCCTAAAAGACAGAACACAAGTTCACTCAGTTGAAAAGAGCAAAGAGAAAAATATCTTCTATACCAAGTTCATACCAACCATTATCTGATGTGATTATAGAAAACCAGGTGAATCCTTAACCATCATGGTTGGATTGGCAGTGGGAGAGGGAGGGACAGAGCAGCTTGAACAATAGCATTCCTGCATTTTAATTACAATCCAATGCTGCTCAGAGATGGCACTTAATGGTACTTGGAACTGTCTGAACTAAATTATAGAAACAGCCCCATTGATTGTGAGGTGGAAAGAGCATTGAAAAGAACTAAAGTCATGGAAATTGGAGCTTCTGGCATAGCTGCAATTTGTGGCTTCTAGTCCTTGTCACAGAAGTGGTTGATTTGCCAGTGGAATGTATGGGTTCCTTATCACTGTTAACAATGTGGGTGACTGATGGGGCGATTATAGCCAGTGGCATTTCAGTTACCGCTGTGGTTGAAGTATTATGAAAAGCACAGCTGAGTTGCAGATAGGCACAACAAAAAGACTATGAGAAAGTGAACTTCCAGCCAACAAGGCCTTTGTTGAAAATAGGCAACATACACACACACACTCAAGCAAACACAACTCACACACACATGACCTCATCCTCTTGCAGTTGCAGCTGAAGCCAGACTGTGAGCATCATCGCATGATGCAAGAGGCAACCAAGTGGTGATAAGGAAGAGCCTGGCGTGTGGAGGGGAGAGATAGCATGTTAGGGGTGGAGGGTGGAGAGTTTTTTGGGGTGGCATTGTGCATGTTACTCTAGTTCCTGGAGAGCAAGAGTTTCAGTGTTTGTTGTGGGATACAAGAATTCTGGATTGCATAGCAGGAGAATTTTATGGATGGAGAGAAGGTATTGCTGGGAGGTTTGGGCTTGACTGATTGGGTTTTGCAGGACTATGTTGATGAGTGTTAAACTCTGGCAGAATCTGAACAGATTGAGGTCATTATGGAAGGCAGGGTGGCAGCCAGGGATGGGTAAATCAATGGTAAGGCCAATCAGGGGAATTCCATGAGCCAAGCAACAATGCAGGAACAATATGTGAGACTAGGTTATAGCTATCCAGAACCAAGACCCACACAGTATTCCTAAGATGTTACGTGGATCATGGAACGTGAGACTAGGTTCTGACTGGCCAGTAACCAGTCCCACATACTGTTTCTGCATTGTTGGTTGGCTCATGGAATCCCCACAATTGGCCTTACCATCAAGTCATCCATCTCTGGCTTCCACCCTTCCTTCCACAATGACCTCCATCTGTTCAGAATCTGCCAATCTATAGCACTCACCAACATAGTCCTGCAAAATCTTATCAATCAAGCCAAAGCTCCTAGCAGTACCTTCTCTCCAACTGTAAAAATCTCATTCTATGCAATCCCAAATTCCTGGGTCTCATAACACACATTACAATTCTTGCCCTCCAGGAACTAGAGCAACATGCTCAATGTCACCCTAAAAAACTCTGCACCCTGCTCACTTCCTACTCCTGTCTTGGAATATCACTCCCCACTACCTCTACAACAACATCCAAACTTTCCCCTTGGGCCCTCATAGTTAACAAACCCTGTCTTGCAGACCTACTACATTTACACCACCCTCCAAAACTCCCTCCCACCACTAAACTGGAATCCAGAACATAAACAGACCCAAAACACAGTTATGAACCTTTCCTCCAAAAGCCTTAGCTTCACAGAAGTATCACTCCTTTCCAAAGGTCCCACCTTTTGCCCAATTACCAAATTCAGTCATGTAGATCTTGTTAAAAATTGTCTCTTCTTATTTCAGTAGCTACAGTGATAACACAGTTTTGCAAATAACCCTATCAATCAGACTCAACCAAAGACCAATGTTGAACCTTGCCTGGCTCCATTCACTCCTCCATGCAAACCTGATCCACCTCCACTGCCCCCAAATCACAACTCCTGTTAACATTCCAGAATTTCTTAACCTTGTCCCTTGCCTCAACATGATTTCCCAAATCCCTCAACATGCAAACTAACTTTACATCTGCAGAAAGAACTGCAATCCACCATCTAAAAACTGATCCCAACCTTATAATCCTACCTGCTGATGAAGGCTCCACCACAGCTGTCTTGAACTGCAAGGATTACCTGGCAGAACAACTCTGCCAGCTGCCAGATTCATCCACCTATAAACCCTGCCACACTGGCCCCGTTCCAGAAATCTAGCAGGATCTCCAGTCCTATCCCAAAACCTCTTCCCAGAGTCCATCTCTCTTTTCACCCCTATCAATTGCCGCACTCCTACCTTCTACATGCTTCCTAAACTCCATATAACCAACCATCCAGGAAGCCCCCTTGTGGGCGGATACTGCGTCCCAACGGAGATAATCTCTGCTCTCATAGACCAACAACTTCAGCCTATTACCTGCAACCTACCTTCCTATATAAAAGATACAAACCATTTCCTCCACTGTTCCTGTTCCTTTACCACACAGTGCCCTGCTCATCACTACTGATGCACTAGCATCGCTAATGCCCATGGCCTTACCACCACTGAACACTACCTTTCCCAATACCCAACAGATTCCAAACCAACAACCTCCTTCCTAGTCACAATGAACAACTATATCCTAATTCACAATTACTTCTCCTTTGAAGACATCATCTACAAACAAATCTGGGATAGGCCTATAGACACCCATATGGCACCATCCTCTGCCAACTTACTTATGGGCCACTTAGAGGAATCTTTCCTAAACACCCAGAATCCCAAAACCCCTCATCTGCTTCAGATTCATTGCTCACATCTTCATGATGTGGATTGAGGGTGAGGACACACTATCCCCATTCCTCCAGAACCTCAACATTTTCTCCCCCATTCGCTTGGTCCTACACAAACCAACACGCCACTTTCCTCAATGTTGACCTCCACCTCAAAGATGGCTACGTCAGTGTTTCTGTCCATATCGAACCCACCAACCACTAGCAATACCTCCACTCCAATTCGACAGCTGCCATACATTTCATACCAAGAGGTCTCTTCCGTACAGCCAAGCCACTCATGGCCATCGCATATATATAGTGATGAACAGTCCCTCACAAAATACACTTAGGGCCTCACTGAGGCCCTTACTGACCATAATTACCCTCCCAACCTTGTACAAAAATAAGTCTCCCATGCCTTATCCTTCCAGTCACCCACCACCTCCCAAGGTCCCACGATCTGGCCAACAAGGAGCATTACCCTCATGATTCAGTACCATCCAGGACTGAAGCAACTGAATTACATTCTCCCCAGGGTTTCAACTACTCTCATTGTGCTTTGAAATGAGAAATGTCCTATCCACAATCCTTATGCCCCTCCAACAGCGGCATTCCATTGCCCACCGAACCTGCACAATATACTCGTCCATCCCTACATAACCGCTGCTCCCGACCCCCAGCTGGCTCATATCCCTGTAATAGACCTAGACTGGAGACCTGTCCCATACATTCTCTCACCACCACCTACTTCAGTGCAGTCACAAACATCACTTATCCCATTGAAGGCAGAGCTACCTGTGAAACTAGTCGTATGATCTACAAGTTAAGCTGCATTCAACTGGACTTGACACCTAACAAGCCATCTATCCACAAGAATGGTCCCTGACAAACTGTGGCCAAGAAACAACTGGATCACCCTTTCGCTGCGCATTCTGTCCAACACAACATTCTTCATTTCAATGACTGCTTCACAGACTGTGCCACTTGGATCTTTCATTTTCTGAACTGTGCAGGTGGGAACTCTCCCTGCAATATACACTGTGTTTCCACGAGCCTTCTGGTTTTTGTTAGCCATTATCCTTACTCATCTAGCCCCTTTCCTTCTCCCATCTAGCACTATGCAGCCCTCCGTTCCACCCATGCACCCAGTCTTTTTGCTTCTCACTTTTCTGCTATCCCTTTCCTCTTCCCATTCTCTCTTATCTAACCTCCCAACTGCCCTACCCTCTCCTCTCTCCATCTCATCCCTGCATGCTCCCACTGGCAGCACTTAAAGTACTTTACCATACCCCATCCCTAGCATGTTATCCCCCCCACCCCCAACGCCTCCCGGCACACCCTCAACTTTATCCCCACACGGTTGCCTCTCTCATCGTGCACTCTGGCTTGAGCTGCCATAGATTGTGGTCATGTGTGTGTGAGTTGCGTTTGCTTGAATGATTATGTGTGTTGTCTATTTTTGACAAAGGTTCACTTTCTGACAGCCTTCCTATTGTACCTACCTGCAACTTCTCCACTATATGGTGGGTAGCAACTATCCTTCTCATAGTAATGTTGTATTCCATTCTGGATATTCCATGATAATGAAAGTGTTATTTATGAATATTCCATGGTTCAAAGCACAAATGTCCCACTGAAGCATGCTCACAGAATGTTGCTGCTGGATAATGACTGGAACTTTTCTCCTCAGTAACATGCTAGATTGACTCTTATATTTTGTTTGTTGTTCCATACATAACAACAACCAATTGCAGAGCAGCTTAAGTGTGCTCCCCTCAAAGACTTGCTGTGGCCACAGACACTTCAGCATTCACACCAGCTGCTAACACCAGCAAGCCACCAATCCATCCCACTGGCACATCTGTCAAAAAGGCAAGAAGGCCACTGCTTACTGTCATGTTATTAGTCTAATTTTCCACACATGCCTGTTCAACTTGGTAGACAACATACCTTTTACCAATGAATTGTAATCTATTTGTCTTATAATGTACAGATACTACTAATTTAACTAGAGTTAAGGAGAAACTTCAAAAAATGGGTAAAACATCAGCAGTGACATAAACCTACAGTTCATGAGAGACTTTAGTATTTTAATACTAATGTAAATTTTCCTTCAAAATTTTCAAAACTATGTGCTGCTCAAGAACAGTTCATTTTTCTCTTCAACTGAGTATTAGCACCTCTGAAGAGGAATATCATGTAGCTTTTCGCTGGTGAACCTAACTTCATACCCAGTCTGTTCTAGCTGTTTAGTTTGTTGTAAACATTCATTCTCATATACTGGGGTTTCTGAGCATATAAATTTACATTGATCTCAGCACCACCAGCTGTACTCTGAGCAAGTCCACCTATCTTACTACATCTACATTTATATGTACATATACTGTATAATCCACAAGCCACTATACAGTGCATGGCAGAGGGGACCACATACCACTATTAGTCATTTCCCTCTCTGTTGTGCTCACAAACAAGTGATGGAAAAGCAGCTGTCTGTAAGCCTCTGTATGAGCCCAAATTCCTTACACCTTATCTTTCTGGTCCTTACACAAAGCATACATTGGCAGCAGTAGAATTGATCTGCTGGTTCTCTAAATTTCCAAACAGTGCGTCATGAAAAGGATGTCATTTTACCTCCAGAGATTCTCATTTGAGTTCGTGAAGCATCTCTGTAATACTTCTGTACTGATCGAACCTTCTGGTAGCAAGTCTAGAAGCACACTTCTGAAATGCTTTAATGTCTCCCTTTATTTTGAGCTGTTGGAGATCAGAAACACTTGAGCAGTACACAAGAATGGGTGACACTAACATTCTGTATGCAATCCCCTTTATAGATGAGCTACACTTCCCCAAAAGTCTTCCACTAAAACAAATTCGAGCATTCACCTTCCCTACTACAAACTTGATATGGTCATTCCATTTCATATTGCTTTCCAGTGTTAAGTCTAGATATTTAATCAAAATGACTGTGTCGAGCAACATATTACTGATGCTGTATTTGAATGTTGCAGGACTGTTTTTCCTACCCATCCTTATTAACTTACATTTTTCTACATTTAGAGCAAGCTGTAATTCATCAGAATGAACAGAAATTCTGTCTAAGTCACATTGTATCCTCCTACAGTCACTCAATAATGACACCTTCCCATACAACACAATGTCATCAGCAAACAGCTGTAAATTGCTGTTCACTGTGTCAAATCATTTATGTACAAAGAGAATAACAGTGTTCCTACCGTACTTCCTTATGGCACTTCTGGCGCTACCTTTGTCTCTGGTGAACACTCGCTGTCAAGGGCAACATTCTGGCAGCTATTATCTAAGAAGTCTTCAAGCCACTCATACATTGGGGACATAATCCATATGCTCTGACCTCTGTCAACAGTCTGCAATGGGGTGCTGTGTCAAACACTTTCTGGAAATCTGGGAATAAGGAATAAGCCTATTTTTCTCCATTCATGATTTGTAGGATACTGTGTGCGAAAAGGGCAAGCTGAGTTTAGCATGAGTGATGCTTTCTAAATCTATACTGATTCGTGAACAGAAGCTTTTCTGTTTCAAGGAAATTTATTACATCTGAACTCAGAATGTGTTCAAGAATTCTGTAGCATATCAATGTTAAGGGTATGTTGGTTGGTTGATCTGGGGGAGGGGAACAAACAGTGAGGTTATCGGTGCAAACAGCAAGGTCATGTGCCAACGTTAAGGATATAGTTTGTAATTATAACACTCTGATAAAATTTACCAACAGTAACACAATATAAAAATAATTTTTTAAAAAATTTGACATCCCATCATAGGAATATTCACAGTGTAATGGAGCCGTCAGCAACTTATAAATGGTGTGATTTTTTCTTTATAACTGAACTTGTATGTATTTAAACACTATTCTGGTTATTTTTCTTCTGCAGGAAAGGGTTATTACTGTTGCGACAGTGCCACGACATTTAACAGTGCCGCCACGACAGTACACGCAAACGGCGATAGAGGCGCACCACAACTCGGCTGAGTGCGGGAGCGCCACCTATCTGCGAACGGCACCGACTGCATGTCACGGCACGGCAGTCGAATGAGAGATACTGAGTTGTTATCATGTAACCAGCTATTGTTTCTAAGTGAGTGTGTTTGAATATCCACGCAATTATTGGTGATTAAAGGTTATAACACTTTTTGGCGACGAGGATGGGATATTTTCACTGCTTTGTGGATTTGTGTGTTCGTGAAGGGGCAGACATCGAACAGCTTATGCAAGCGCTCACTGAATAACAAACACAGCTGACGGCTGCTATTCAGGCACAACAAACACAGCTGACGGCTGCTATTCAGGTGTTGTCGACTTCTATCTTCCTCTTCTCCGCCTCCATTCCCTCCTTACGACGAGGCCGCTGAAGACTGGGAGGATTATGAGAAGCATTTGCAGCAACACTTCTTGGCTTTTGGCATTGTCAATGCTCCTATGTGTAAGTCGTTATTTATATCTTGGATTTCCCCACAGATCTATCAGCTGCTATCTCAGTTAGCCCCTCTGCGGGAACCTGCCTTCCTGTCCTTCCAAGAAATGTGTGACTTATTGTCTAACTATTACCGCAAAAACACCCACATTGTTGCCGCCCGTGTGGCATTCTACCGGTGTCGTAAACAGCTCCATCAATCTTACCGGGCTTGGGTGGTGGAACTACACAGTCTGAGTAGGAAATGTCAGTTTGTCACGGACACTCATCATGAGTCTTATGCTGATTCAATGGTTAGGGATGCTATTCTATGGCTTGCTCCTGATAAAGAAGTTCAGCAACGTGCCCTACAACTGCCAAACCCATCGTTGTCGAAAGTTCTAAGCATCACTCAATCCTTTGAAGTGTCTCACGCTGCTGGCGCGCAAATAGATGCGTGGTGTGATGTAGGCGCTGTACAGTCAACTTTCGACAAGGACAATTTGCCTGTTTCACAGGAGAACGAAGATGTGGCGGCGGTTCACTCGTGTTAACAACGTCACGTTGGGCCGCAACGCTCACAGTGAAAACAGCAACCACAGAAGCAGGTTTGTTCCACACTTCCTTCTTGTCCACGTTGTTTCGTACAGCATGACAGGGCCACATGTCCAAAACGTTGGGCCACGTGTAATTCATGTAGGAAAAAAGGCCACATTGCTTCTGTGTGTCAGTCCCCTTAAGTTCCTGTCGACGAGGATGAGGCATCGGACATGGATGTTAACTGTGTGCTTTCTCAAACAAATAAGTTGTTTGTTACTGTCCGTGTTCTGGATAAAGACATCCGCATGCAAGTGGACACTGGCTCTGCAGTAACTCTAATTAATTCTCGCATGTATTTGGAGTTGGGCTTCCCTCCCTTGTCTCCAGTTACGCGAAATCTGAGGACTTATAATAAACAGAAAATTCCTATCATTGGCCAGTTTGATGCTTCCACTGCCTACAAGTCTGTTGTTAGGTCCCTCACGTTTTATGTGGTGGATCATGCGGGCACTGAAAACCTGTTCGTTATGATGCTTTCCAGTTGTTCGGGTTCTCCATTGATGATGATGTGCACCTCATATCTGAGGATGTTCCGTATCATCAGCTGGATGGATTGTGTTCTGAATTTTCGTCCATGTTCTCTGCTGGCCTGGGTCGTGCCAAGGATTTTGAAGCCCACATTACTCTTAAACTTACAGCTCGCCCTAAGTTTTTCCGGGCACACCCTATTCCGGTGGCGTTGCGTGCACCTGTCAAGGCTGAGATAAACAGGTTAACAGCTTCAGGGATTCTCCTTCCTGTTACCTCCAGCGAATGGGCATCGCCAATCGTGGTGGTTTCTAAACCAAACGGGAGTCTGCGATTGTGTGGTGATTTTAAAGCCACCGTCAATACTCAGAGCCTCATTGACACTTATCTCTCTTCCCCGTTCTGAGGAGTTATTTACCAAGCTCGCTGGGGGCCAGTTCTTTTCCAAACTTGACTTATCGGAGGTGTACCATCAGTTGCCGTTGGATGCTTCTTCCAAGGAATTTCTCGTCATCAACACTCCTTGTGGGTTGTATCAGTACCAGCGGTTACCATTTGGCGTCGCTAGTGCGCCGGCCATTTTTCAGCAGTTTTTGGAACAGCTCACGGCTTCCGTTCCCAGCTGCATAAACTATCTGGATGACATTGTTGTCACGGGGGCCTCCACTGAGGAGCACCTTCGCAATTTGCGTTCACTGTTTCGGGTTTTGCATTCGGCTGGGTTGAAGTGCAATCTGGACAAGTCACAGTTCTTCCAACCCTCCATTGTGTATCTTGGTTTCCACTTGTTCCATGAGGGTATACGTCCTCTACGTCAGCACGTTGTGGCCATTAACACTCTACCCCAGCTGTCTATGGTCAAAGAACTTCAGGCGTTTCTAGGCAAGATTGCTTACTATCACGAATTCATTCCATCCGCGGCGGTGGTAGCTCATCCTCTGCATCAGCTGTTACGCAAAAACGTCCCTTACTGTTGGTCCGACGAGTGTGAGCAGGCTTTTGTCTGCCTGAAGGCTCATTTGCAGTCGGCGCCTTGTCTTGCCACATTCCGTCCAGGTCAGCACTTGGTTCTGGCGACTGACGCGTCACAGTATGACCGCGGGGCTGTTCTCGCCCATCGGTATGAGGATGGGTCGGAACGACCCATCGCCTATGCTTCCAAGACCCTCAACGATGCGCAATGGCGTTACTCTCAAATCGAAAAGGAGGCACTCGCTATCATTTATGCTCTAAAAAGGTTCAGCGTTTTTTTATATGGTTCTAAATTTCACCTCATCACCGACCACAAGCCGCTGGTCTCTCTGTTCAGCCCATCGGCGTCGCTTCCAGATAAGGCAGCTCACCGCCTGCAATGTTGGGCCTTATACTTGTCTCGTTTTCACTATGAGATTCACTATCGCCCCACGGCCCAGCACGCCAACGCTGACGCACTGTCGTGGTTGCCGATGGGCCCCGACCCAGTTTTCGATCATGATGAACTACTCTGTTTCCACATTGATGAGGAAGAACGTCGCGCGGTCGAGGGTTTTCCACTTACAGGTTCGCAGGTCACGTCGGCTACTGCGCGGGACCCGGTCCTGCGTCAGGTGATCGGTTTTGTTCAACGGGGTTGGCTGGACAGGACCACGGGCCGGGCATCGGATCCCCTTCGCAACTACCATGCCTTGTGCCTTCGTCTGTCTGTTCGTGATGGTGTCGTTCTTCTGGCCACGGATGGCGCATCTCCACGGGTTGTGGTGCCAGCCTCTCTTCGCAAAGATGTTCTCAAACTGTTGCATGAAGGCAATTGGGGGATTTCTCGGACTAAGTCCCTGGCCCGCAGGCACGTTTATTGGCCCAGTATTGATTCGGACATCGTCCACATGGTTGCTGCGTGTGGTCAGTGTGCTCAACAACTGGCTGCACCTCGTACAATGCCCTCTCTGTGGCCTGATCCGGCGCAGCCATGGGAACCGGTGCACACTGACTTTGCCGGCCCCTTCCTCGGTACTTATTGGCTACTGTTGATTGACGCCTTCTCGAAGTTTTCGTTTGCTGTTCGATGTACGTCGCCCACCACTGTGGCGACGACGCTGGCTTTGTCAAAAATCTTTGTGCTAGAAGGTCTTCCATCCACGATCGTCATGGACAATGGCTCTCAGTTCTCTTCGCAGGACTTCCGTGATTTTTGTACTAGACAAGGGATTCATCATGTTACAGCACCGCCCTTCCATCTGCAATCGAATGGGGAGGTCGAGCACCTTGTCCACACTTTCAAAAGCCAGATGAAAAAATTCCTTAGTGATTTTTCCACAGATGATGCTCTGCTGCAATTTCTGAGTTCTTATCGCTTCACGCCTCTGGGTGATCACAGCCCTGCTGAACTCTTGCATGGCCGCCAACCGCGCACTCTACTGCACCTGCTTCACCCTGTCAGGCTTTATGCTGTGTCCCCTAGTGCGGGAAAATACTCGGTGGGCGCCGACGTGTGGGCATGAGGGTATGGATCTCGCCCTAAATGGATTCCAGGGGTGGTCAAGGCTCTTCGCGGCTGCCGGCTTTGTGAAATATACTACGGACGATGGCATGGTTGTTCGCCATTACGACCAGATGCGCCCACGAGTGGTGGCCACGCCGGTGCCACCGCCCCTTCCTTCGCCTCCACCAGCCCGAGAAGCCAGTCCTGTCGCTGCTGCCGATCTACTGTATCTGTTGACGCAGCCGACGTCGCTACCGCTTCCGAGTACTCCGGAACTGGCCCCAGTTGCGACGCCGCCTTCTCCGGGACCCACCTCGCTGGAGCACACCCCCAGGTCCACGACACCTATGGATGCTGCTCCGGAGTTTTCACCCATCATCTCATCAAGGAGACACGTTCCACGCACGAGCTTCCATCCTGGACATTTTCGACCATACTCTCTTGTCTCTCCGCGGGATCTTCTCGAGGCCTCACAAGAGGCCATGGATGTCTCCGCACTGTCCATGTCTCCAGGGAAGTAAGTGTGGTTTTTTTTTTTTTTTTTTTTTTTTTTTTTTTTTTTTTTTTTTTTTTTTTTTTTCCAAGGGGGGAAAAGTGTTGTGACAGTGCCACGACATTTAACAGTGCCACCACGACAGTACGCGCAAACAGCGATAGAGGCTCACGGCACGGCAGTCGAATGAGAGATACTGAGTTGTTATCATGTAACCAGCTATTGTTTCTAAGTGAGTGGGTTTGAATATCCATGCAATTATTGGTGATTAAAGGTTATAACAATTACAGGCAATGTTTATTGTAAATATCATCAATGCAAACCACAGCTAAATAACTTGTGGAGGACATAAAGAAGTTACATAACTGTTCCTTTGTAAATGTATTTGTATTTAATTATATATCAAGGAAGGTCAGTAGCAGTTACTGATAAGAAAAACATATCCATTTATATTTTTTCTAGGACAATGTGTGACTGAGAATAAATTTTCAGTGTAAAACTACAAACTGCTAATTACAGTTAATTAGCAATCTATTAAATTTAACAGTTTATGTGTCTTATTTTGATAAACTGTTGTTGGTGAATCTTCTTATGAACTGTATTTATTGCAATTAAAAAGAAAAAAATATCAAGCATGCTAGCAAATACAGCTGCAAGCTGAGGTTACAGTGTAGTCAAATGAGTTTAGAGCACAGTCACTTGAGTTTTGAGATTAGAAACACTAACAGCTGAGTTTTAGGTTAAAATATTTGCATACAGAAAATAACTTTTGATCTTGTAGTGTATATTTAGACAAAAATCTGCAGAAATGGGTACTTGAAATTATACTGCACTAAAATTACTAAGTAAGGAACTTGATTGACCAAGTGGGAAAAGGAAAGTAAATGACTTATTGGATTATCATGAAGGCGTTTTGGATGTAACTGACAAGGCATTGCTGAAGATCCAGCCACTCGAAGAAGGTGCTACACAAAAACAAGTCTAAAAGCACAAAGAACAGTTTGATTTGTTTTGTAAGGCAAACAGTTATGCAACGTGTACGATAACAGATGGTATTATTTATGAAATGAATCAGTAGTAATGGAAAAGCAAACAGCTAGTGATACATGGGATGCCTATGGATGAAGATATTTCAACCAATATAGCACAACTGAATTCTCATGGAACAAGGTGAACAATAGATTTGCTCCTAAAAATGTAAATATTTTGTCAGATCTCATTTTAGTTTGCAAAACCTTGTATATTCTGCCAAGTGAGTTCGAAGCCTTTCTGTTAAGTTGGTTTTTAATAAGACAGGATTAAGAGAGAACGCTTAATGCATTAACAGTCCAGGTGTGTGTGTTTGAAGGGAATTTAATGAAGAATTCAAACAGTGAAGAAACACCAACAGATGCATTAATGGTAAATACAAGGAAGCAAAATAAAGATGCAAAAGAAAATTTGTTAAGGAGTCAAGGAAAAGTGACATTTGCAACTGCTATAAAAGAAAGGGCCACTAGATGAAGGCCTGAATAAATGGAACGGATAGCCAAGAAAAAAATCTGAACAGAAATAATCATCAATAAAAGGAAAGATTGCTATTCACAGTAAAGATGACATGTTGAGTTGCAGACAGACACAAGGAAAACACTGTTAGTCATTTAGTTTTCAGCCAAAGCCTTCTTCAGAAAAGGAAACACCCACACATTCATTCACACAAGCAAGACAACCTCACACACACATCACAAGACCACCATCTCTAGCAGTTCTGACCAGAACGCTAAATGTGTAACCATTTTTTGCTGTGCCTGTCTGCAATTCAACGTGCCATTTTACTGTGAGTAGCAATCTCGTATTGTTGATATTCCAAGCCGGAATTTCCATTGTTTAAACAGAAGTAATGATAGTTGTCAAGATGTTACCAGTGCTATGCTGTGGTGAATAGGCCTATTAGTTTGAAGCAGATACAGCAACATGTTGGATGAGCAATGGAGCTACAAGACGTGTAACCAAGTGCTCAGTTTATATCAGGTCTCTTCATATTCCAAAGATCAGGTCTTCTCAGGTGATGTGTTGAGTGGTGCACGTCATCTTGTCACAATGTTCCAATAAGTTTCATACCCACTACCTTCAGCCGAAGTATAGGGATTCCACATTCTGCATATCTTTATAGCCACTGGACTGGTGAGCACTTCTATAGGCAGGCCATGCTTGGCTCAACCAGAGACTGGTCAGGACATCAGATGACAAGTGTTTAAAGTACAGAGTGCGAATATAGGATGGAATATATCAGAAGACATAGTGCTGTATCTTACAGCATCATATGTAACACATGAGAAATTTTCAACTACGACTAGCAGACAAGTCCTCAGTGCCACAGAATAGCATCAGTGAGGAAGACATCTTCAGTTCTGAACAAAGGACGAAGCTATGCAACACCAATGAGTTCTGGCAAAGTACTTTTACTAGAAGAGTGACTGCGTGCTAGTAGCCCTGCAGAAGTTCAGGACACTCAAGACATTGAAAAAAGGCATTGGTCCAAAGTTTGCAAAGCATCTGGAGAAAATGATGACAAAATTCAAAAAGAGATATTCTTCTGAGGTGCAGAGTGGCAGAGGGAGATGAAAAAACATCTGTTGATGATGTGGCCACAACAGTGCAGGAAGGATCGAGCAGTGGCGTGCAAACATGCAGTGCACAGGAAATTGTCCAAATGATGGACATTCCTGTGAGCATGGTGCATTACTATCCATACAAAAATCACCCATGTTCAGTAGTTGCTTCCTGCTGACCTGCTAGCAAGACAAACATTTGCTCTGAAATTGCTTGCTGTTTTGAAAGTGGACAATGAATGCTCCTGGAAAATTCTGTAGACAAGCAAAGCCCACTTCCATCCCCAAGGATATATCAGTATACATAATTGCATCAGAAAGTCTGGACGCACATGAATTAGTAACACTTCATTCTGTCAAGGTGACTATGTGCTCTGCATTGATGTTTTTTTTCCCACTCCACTGCTCATTGCAGAGCCTGTGAAGCATCTGCTGCAGGAACATTTCAGAAATGCTAGATCAGCTGGCATTTCCCTAGAGCCTGGCTATCCAGATCACCTGAAATTAAACTGTGTTAGTCCGGCAGTGGTGTTACCAGAAAGATGTTGTGTTCAGTGCTACTATTACAAACACAGCTGAATTGGAGGCACCCCAATCTGTTGTGGATCATGTTGTTTTGCAGTTTCAATTTGTGGCAGAAAACAGTGAGCAGCATACTAAAAATGTCTTGTGCCAGTACATGAAAAAAAAAGATGCCTTTTTGTTTTTTATTTGGTTTTTCTCTCACAACAGTTAAAAACATACATCATTTGTATGCTTTTTATGCAGTTTATTGCCCCAGGGCAATTAAAAATGATACCAATTTGCATTTTATGTAGTTTCTGGCTTCAGGGCAATGAAAATTTTCCATATGATTTGGTATGACCTTGCTATGGTGGATAGGCTTACTTAAATAATAGTGTTACAACTGTTGACTACCAAACTTGTGTGTAATGCACATTGAACAACATGGGTGGTATCATGTGCCTCTCATGCCATAGCCATCATATTACGATTCATCTGTCATTTGTAGCCAATCCCAATTACATTAAAAAGCTTACAGTGCCATCTATTGGTAAAATTGCCATTAAATTTGCTCCATGATGTTTCCTTGTGTATCAATAATAATCTATTCAAATTTGATGTTAATTCAGGGCAGTGGTTCTCTTTTTCAGCATTTTGAAACTGAAACTTTATTTATGGACATCCTGTATATGGCATGTACCATTTATTTGTAAGAAAAGTTTTTAATTTAGTTATAAATGGATCCCCAGAATGTGCTTTTATTGATTATGGCAATTTGTAAAGATCCTATTCCATTTATAAGTAAGTTGTCATTACTTGCTATTACAAGATGTTGGTGGTTTATTACAATCATTGTTGTTTATTTCTTCCCTATGCATTAATAATAATCCACTCAAATTTGATGTAATTCTGGGCAATGTTTCTCTTTCTTCAGTATTTTGAACCTGGAACTTTATCCATAGACATCCTGTGTATCTCTTCCAAGACTGGCAAAACTGAATTTTCTAAGCTCATAATCAATGGTTTACATTCATCTGATAGTCACACAAGTAGAGTACACCCAGTGCAATCTCCTTTAACATCAAACCTCAAGCCATTTAATTTATGTGAATTGGAAATTATCTTTGACAGGTGATTTTCTATTAATGAACAATTTTCTGGTCTGGTTGTCAATAGTATCTTTAATAACTGTACTTGTTGGAAGAGACCAGACTCTTTGGAGACTTGCTTTAGCTTGATCCACACCTCTTTTGCTGTTGACATATTTTGCAAATGGACATTTATCAACAGATGGATGAAAAGACAAATTTTGGCACTTGCTGTGCACACTTAGTTACATCCGTTATTTTGCAACTGACACAGTCCTAGAACTGCTAGTGTCCTAGATAGATTTACATAGCAAACTGCCACATATTATAGTTTTCTCTCCCCATCAGTTTTTCAATCAGGGCAATGATTTGGTATTTAGATAAAGATAATTCCTAATCAATGTGCATAACTGCTAATTTCTATTACCCAATAATCTTCTACTTCTTAAGAATACTACACTGAATTATGCAGCCTGGGCCCATAACCTTTCGGCAGAATAATTTACTGTTGTTATCCGTTTGGAACAAATACATTCACTGCATACACATTAACATTGTAAAACTGTAACACCAACTCTTTTAGAATATATTACCAGGAGCAAAGACAGAGAGCATCCATAGTCATACCATAGCAAAACAAAAGATTCTTTAGTATAAAGGCACAGATTCTAAAATCTAACAGTTGGCTTAAAATTGGTGACAAAATAAGTGTTGCATGTAACTTGGAAACCATTTCAAACATTGTACAAGGCAGACATTCAACCTACTTTATACAAAAAAATGTTTATTTGAACACCATTGAAGAAAATCCATTATTGCACCTGCATCATGAAACACGGGACATTAGGATAAACACCATGTGAAAGAAATGGTAGAAAGAGGATTAAGCATAGGAGTTTCCTTTGGAAGAGGAATGTTGTGGACAATGCGTTTATGACAAAGCATGTTGTAGAGTATTTGGTCAAATAAAGAAGACATCAAGCCTGGTGATGTGATGTTAGTGGATGTCTGTGAACTATATAATGAATATTTTAAAAAGAAGAACTATATGGTTGTGATCAAGGACAGCTACACAAAATTCAATATTGCTATTGCCTAAGACAAAATATGAAGTTAAAGATGTATTGAGATACGTTCTTTAATAAAATCTGAGTCTCTACTGGCATATACAATGTTCAAATAACTTATGGAGTGCAACTGTGACGTCTTCAACAACTGCCAATATTTCTACAGGTGAATGTCCTGTAATTTAAAAGGCACAAATACATCAGGGAAGCTCTGTACAAGGGATTTAAAACCTTTACATGCAGAGCATTTCTGGAAAGATAACACACACACACACATACACACACACACACACACACACACACACACACACACACACACACTATAAACACTGGTGCCATCACAAAACCAAGGCTTGCCAACATCAATAGTGAAAACTAACGTGAGGGATAGAGCATGATTGTATGTAGAATTTGAGCAAAAGTCTTTATCTTTATTTACAAGGTCAGATCCCAATTTAATTTAATCTGCCTCCCTAGTAACCTAGTAACACTGGAAGCGCACACCAAACTCCCCATTTTATTATTATGATGAGCTGTACCAAACCAATGCTCTGCAATAGCAGATTTGCTTGGCATTCTAAGCATGTGCTTTACACAAAAAAAGATCATCTTTTATGGATCATAAAGGATTACGGAATCTTAGATATGGTCAAAAAATACATTTCACAACACATTTCTACGAAATATGACCAATTCTGTGCAAGGCAAAAAGGCCATAGACTTTGGTGCCATGTCACATGCTGCATGGTTGGTTGATTCTTATGGAAGATGACCTCAAGATGGACTAGCTCAGCTGACAAACTCTCAGGATATGGAATGACATGGGCCCTGTGAACCAAGGTATGAAGTACTCCTTCTTGTAGAATCAGATCATGACAACTACCTGCCTGTTGACACAAGTCATTGTGACTTGGTTGTCTATATATGGCATGTCCCAACATACTGACTGACCATTGGGACTGTGGAGGACTGGTATACTGAGCATGAGCACCACACACGCTTACCGCAACTGAACAATTTTTCAAAGACAGTGGATCAGTCCACCAAAAAGTTGTATAGTAAGGAAGTTCATAAATTGCAGCATGTAGCAGGTGTCATTCAGAGGCTAAAAGTACCCTACACACGCCAAAGGCATGGTCGAGGGGGAGCATGAAATGCTAACTATAGTTGAAGTAGCAATAACTTTCAGGTATTCAAATAAAGAATCTGGTCATCCTGTGGTGATGTGGGCAGAACTAGATGGAGCATAACTGTACATTCTACATTGAACTTCAAAATTATCTGTGGATGAAATTAGCCTTTCTCACTGTCAGTTGCATAAGCAGCCAAAAACAAAACATTTATGTACAATAGGTTCTACATAAGATGACCACATCCCTGTTCAAATAAAACAGACAATGTATAAGACCTCTATCCTGGGATCTTGTGGGGCATGATGGAGATGAGTTTTACAGAGTTTGGGTGCAAGAAGAAAAGAGCGACTCTAGCAGAGAGCAATCTTCCCTGAAGGGCCTGGAAGTTGAATAACGAATCAAATTACCATTGCAGTATGTTGAGGAAAATAACCAGGGAAAGTATCCACTTCAAGAAGACACAGTGAGATGAACTCGGACAAACAAGAGTCTGACGAATCGAGGATTGGAGAGCATATTGCTGGTAACTGATAAGAGGAATTTTTATCTCACCTCATCAACAACTGTGCAACTATTCAACATTAATGAAGCCTTCATGGCTGAACAATTTGAAGTGATCACTAAAGAAACATTTCATGAAACAAAAGGAAATTCAGAAGCTATGAAAAAGGAAATGAAGTCACTACAAAAGAATAAGACATGGGAATTAACTATTGTACCAAAATGACCAAGAACTATATCATTTAAGTGGACTTTTCATGTAAGGATCACTCCCAGTGGAAGTGTTCAGGAATATGAACCAAGAATTGTCATCAGGAGGTTTAATAAACACTAGGTGTAGCCTACAGTGAAATTTTATGTCCAGTAGATAAGCTGACACAATCCATTCTATGTAAAGGGTTACTGCAGCTGAGAAGACCAGTGTAAAACAAGAGTGGTGTGCTGTCAGAAAATATTAAATGTTCTTCATTTCATGCACACATAGTTCTGCTGCAGTATGGATAATTGGTGTATCATAAGGTGGAAGCAACCAACTACCTTGTCGCAATGGTAACATTGGTTCCCATCAGATCACCAAAGTTAATTGCTGTCAGGTTTGGCTAGCACTTGGGCCTGCCAAACACTGTTGGCAAGTGGAGTGGTGCACTCAGCCCTTGAGAGGTTGATTGAGGAATTACTTGACTGAGAAGCAACGGCTCCAGTTATGAAAACTGACAGCAGATCAGAGAGCAGTGTGCTGACCAAATGTCCCTCCACATTCACATCCAGTGACACCTGTCAGCTGAGGATGACAGGTAGGTTGGTTGTTACCAATGAGCCTTCCAAGGCCCATTTGGATGGAGGAGAAGTGAGATACTGTGTAAGCTAAATGGCACAGCAATGAAAATGTATTCCACATTTGAAGTAGGCAGGACAGTAAGGTTCTTGTGGATAGAACTTCAAACTGCACACATATTCACCATGAAATATTGGCACAATGTCACAGACATGGGTGATACTAAATGGGAAGGAGGGGACATCAATATCAACAGCAGATGATATCTGGTCAACTTAGGAACTGATTCGCAACAATCACAGATTTTTCAACGATAAGGAATTCCACACAGCAGTTCCTGTATGGCTCCATGACCAAGGAGAGGATTTCTATTGTCAATGAGCTGAACAATTGGTAGAACATTTCAAACACTGTTTACAGACCTAATGACAATGTTGAAAAATAGCTTCACATATCTGTGTCACTCTGAGGCGTAGTGGAGCACTCAATAGAATATTTTTGGCCTGCTGTAATAATGTGTAACATTTTGAAGCAGTTTCATGTGACCTAAGTATAAACTATCAAGCATATTAATTCAGTAAAATATTGGATTACTACAGTGATGTGAGCTTTGGAGAGTGCAACAAAAGTGGTCAGTCAACATCTGGTGTCTTTATTACATCTATTACAAAACTTCACTGCTATTCACACTTAAATAACTTGCAGAGGGTTCATCAAAACACCTTCAGATTATTTCTCTATCATTACACTCTCGAACAGTGCATGGGGAAAACAAACATTTAAGTCTTTACGTGCAAGATCTGATTTCTCTTATTTTATTAATTATAATTTCTTCCTATGAAGGTTGACATTAACAAAATATTTTTGCATTTTGAGGAGAAAGTTTGTGATCAAAATTTTGTGCTAAGATTTGGCTACACTGAAAAATGCCTTTGTTTTAATGATTGCCACCCCAACTGAAGTATCATATCTATGACACTCTACACCCGATTTCATGATAATACAAAATGAGCTGCCCTTCTTTGAACTTTTTCAATGTCCTCTGCACTACTATTTGGTAAGGATCCCAAAAAACACATGGATTATTCCATAGCAGTATGGACAGGCCTATCACTGACTGTCTCTTTAATAGACGTGTTGCAACTTCTAAGTGTTCTTTCAATAAAACACAGTCTTTGGTTTGCCTTCCTTACAACATTACCTACGTGATTGTTCCAGTTTTAAATTGTTCATAATTTTAATTTCTATGTATTTAACTGAATTTACAGCCTTTAGATTAGAGTACTTCATCATGTAAACAAAATTTACATACAAATTTATGCACAAATGAGACAACACTCCATAGGCATGCAGCTTCTGTAGAATCCACTTGTGAGGAAGAACATCAGAACCCTCAGCAAAATCTAGAAGTGTGGAATCAAATCAAGAGTCCCTGTTGGTAGCACCCAGTTATTTGTTCTTCACAAGAATGATATTTTCTGAAACCATGCTGACTATGTGTCAGCAGATCATTATTTTTGAGGTAATTTTTACTGTCTGAACCATCCTACTGCAAACTGATGTCAGTAATATGGGTCTGTAATTAAGTGGATTTCTCCTAATTCTGTTTTTGATTACTGGTATGATCCGTGCAACTTTTCCAGTCTTTAGGTACAGATCTTTCACTGAGTAAGCAGTTGTAAATGCCTGCTAAATATGAAGCTATTGTGCCAACATGCTCTGATAGGAATTGGGACCAGAAGACTTGCCTATATTATACGATTTAAGTTGCTTAACTAGACCGAGTATATCTATTTCTAAGTTACTGATGTTGTGATTCAAGTTTTGGAATATTTAATTCATATTCTTTGCTTAAGGAATTTCAGAAAACCAGGTTTAGTAACTCTGGTTTAATGGCTCTGTCATTGGTAACATTATTATTGCTCTCATGCAGTGAAGACCTTGATTGTGTCTTGCCACTGGTGTACTTTACATACAACCAGAATATCTTTGGATTTACTGCCACATTTCAAGACAGAATTTTGTTGTAGGAATTGGTAAAAGCATATCACTTTGAAGTCCATGCTAAGTTTAAGGCCTCAGTAAAACATCACCAATCTTGGAGATGATGTGTTCCTTTGAATTTGGCATGTTTTTTGCATTCCTTCTGCAACAGTGCTTTGACCAGTTTCATGTATCAGTTCCATCTCTTATTAATTCATTTGGTATAATATTCTCAACTGCTGTGAATAATATTTCTTTGAATTTAAGCCACATCTGGCCTACACTCACATAGTTAGTTTGAAAGGAGTGGAGACTGTCTCTTAGGAATGCATCAAGATTTATCTGTTTTCTTAAATAGATACATTCTGCATTTATTTTAGGTGCATCCAGATGTTACAGCATGCAGTTTTGCTACAACAAACTTGTGGTAAATAATGCCTGAATCTGTCATGATACCCCCAGTTCCTCACTGAGAAATTGGTCACACAATTACACATGAAAGATACAGAGGGTCAATAAGTTGTGTGAAATAAATCATAACGAAACCTCAGAAATTAAAAAAAAACTTTCAGGTATCTAGCGAACAGCTTTATGGAACTACAAAACAAGATTCCTATTTTTATTTACGCCTCCTTGCCTAAATGACCACTCTCCCCATTTTCTATATCATGTAGTACACATTTTGTCTGTTCTTTCTATCATTTGTGAAATGACACAGTTGGCACAGTGCTTAATCTTTGACCTCACACTCTCTCTAATGGCTTTGCTTGAAAATCTTTCTCTCCCTTTGCCCCATTTCATCTATGGGCCAGACTGACCTGCTCCACCTTTCCATCCTTCCTCAGCTTATTACTCTTTTCCCCCTGAGGAAGGAACTAACAGTTCTGAACTCTTAGGTAGTATTTTCTGCTTTTAAATATGTTTGTTGGTAGTATGGATTATGTCTGCTTCAGGCAAGATCTAGACAGCCATTCTGATTCCTTGTATTTTTACATTTCTCAAAGTACAAAGTAGCAGACATGAACTACATGAAATATTAATATAGATTCTGCTCTTATAGTGCATCAATTTCAAAGCCAAATCATTGATTAATGTTACTGTTGCTTCTGTTATGCTGTTGCCTATATAAATCTTATAACATTTCAGTAAGTCCAACTTTATTTCTAGACTTTGTCCTTTTGCAGTCTAAGTACCCTATCCTTCTTCTCTCTTTCTTTTTCTCTAAAATACAAGCACATACACACAAACACCACACAGCAAAATGCACACATCTGTGGCCATAGAGTTTAGCATTTTGATGGTTTGTGTGTGTGTGTGTGTGTGTGTGTGTGTGTGTGTCTGCTTATGTCAGAGAGAGAGTGAGAGACAGAGAGAGAGAGAGAGAGAGAGAGAGAGAGAGAGAGGGAGGGAGAGGGAAAGAAGAGTGAGAGGTAGAGAGGGAAGGAAGGGGGGGAGGGAATACTTAGATAAGGAAAAGAGAGAGCTCTTGAACGCAAAGATGCTTCTCTGAACAGTTGCATGAGTCTGTGTGAATGAAGTAAAATATCTATAGTTTCAAGCACTTTCTATAGTTATAATATGATTTGGATTTTATGTAGTGCTCCTACATACTTCTGAATGTATCATTAGGTATGGTAATCTTTCTTGGGAAGCTCAAGTGGCATATTCATTATTAACTACATGTTTCCTTCATAGCCATAACTATGTTGTTGTCAATTATTTGCGAAACTGTAACAATGCTGCTGAGTGGCTTCCTCCACTGAGAAATTACAGTCATTTCACACAATTGACTGAAATTACTCTAGGAATATAATTTCAACAATAGGTAACACACAGAAGGAAGAACATTTTATGCTTCCCACACACACCAATTAGAGTTATATGCTCAAACTCTGCAGAGTACTGGGATGAAGACCTTCCAAAAAATACTCAACATGAAGTCAGATACACTAAAATGATAGGGAAGAAGGCAGCAAGCAAAGTTAGGGTTCAACACCCCTTCAATGACAGAACACAAGCTTGGATTTAATAAATCACCTGGAAGCTGATTGGCTGCATCTGTTACAAACTATTCTGAGATTTGTATTAATAGATTTAGGGAAACCATGAAAGACATGGATGGCCAGAAGCAAATTTAAACCATGCTCTTTTCAAATGGAAGCCCAGTTTGCTAACCAATGTTTAACATTGCTTGGTTTAGAGAAGATTATAGCTTATAGTGTTGGTAGAAGTGCTACTGTTCAGTGGAAAAATTTAAATAGAATAAATGTATAATTTGAGCAGAGTGTAACTTCACATCAACAGTTATGAAATGTATAGATTGCCACTCACCATACAGATGAGACACTGAGTTGCAGACAGACACAACAAAAAGACTGTTACACATTGAGCTTTCAGCCAAAACTTTTTTCAGAAAAGAAAAGAAAAAACTCACACAAACATTCACATAAGCAAGTACACCTCTCTCTCTCTCTCTCTCTCTCTCTCTCTCTCTCTCTCTCTCTCTCTCACACACACACACACACACACACACACACACACACAGAGAGAGAGAGAGAGAGAGAGAGAGAACTACTATTTCCTGCAGTATCTGCAATGCAGTGTGTCATCTTCACAGTGAGTAGCAGCTTACTCTTTTCATAATTGTTGATATTTCATCCTGGACTTTACCCTGTTTGTAACTTGATATCAAATTTATTAGGTAACTGTTTCTTCATTATACAACTACATTAGTGTTAGATTAATTTTAATAGCACACTACAGAAACCACAATTTACATCCAGCTTTTCTCTTCTTACTTGTCACCTGTGATTTATTCTCATGGGATTGTTTTTCAGAAAATTTCATAAAATGTTTGAAAAGATTTCTTTCAATTGAATCAAGGTTCTTTTCTGGATGACTGATATTTAATTACTCAAAGTTGAAAAGATGCAGTCCCTCTCCAACAAAAATTGTAGTGAAGTATTATACGAGTCAAATCAGGTATGCAATAAAGCTGATAAATTTTTGCCAAGCTGTCACATAAAAAAGGTACAAAATAGATATTAAAAGTTATAAATATTTGTTCAACAAAAAATTTCATAAAAGGTTTCAAAGGATTTCTTGTCCATTGAATCAAGATTCTTTTCAGGATGATTCACATTTAATTCCTCAAAACTGAAACTGACCACAATTTTGGTGAAGTGTACTCCCTCTCCAACTAAAATTGTTGGTGAAGATATTAAATCACATTTTATTTGTACAACATTTAAGGTATAAGTCAAACCAGGTAAGTAACAAAGCTGATAGATTTTTTGCCAACATGTTACATAAAAAAGGTATAAAAGTTAAGTTCTAAACATTTTGTTAAATGTGAATAAACATCCATCTCCCTTTACAAACAATGTGTGGTTAATCTTCAGTGATACTACCACAACAGACAAGTGAGAAGGTATTCAAGTCACACAAAATCTATTTTTTTTAAATTAAAAGTAAGTCCCATATATGTGGGTAGAAAGATAACGCCAATTATCTTTCTTCCTAATGCCAGAATAAACTTTAGGGCAGCATCTCTTCAAAACAAAATAAAACTCCACTCCATGTGAAGTAAATATCAACAAGCCATTACATATCAAGCTAATTAATGTGAATTACAGTAAAACTTCATTTATACATTTTTCACTTATACGTTTTTCTCATTTATACTCCCCCCCCCAGCGTAATATCAACAGTATGCACAAGTTATGATGCAGTGTTTCAGAGTGGGTTGCCGGGAACTGGATTGGTAAGGCCAATATTAGACTATAATAAAATTTGATAGTGTAATAAGGAACTTTGTCAAAGTTAGGCATTGGTCAAATTTTCTTTGATCAAATGTAGTGCCTCATCTTAGATTCGATCAAAGGAAGCGTTCATCTTCTGTTTACTGCATGGAGAAATCAACTGCTTGGAGCACTACCATCACTGCAGCTGTCTGACATAGACAGGTGTGCAGCACATCCTCCCCTTACTTCCTATTTGAGAAATGTGACTGCGGAATTCTTTCCAGCGAATTGCACAAGTGAGCTCCAGCACCTTGACCTTGGAGTAATACGTAATTTCAAGTTGCATTATCGCAAAATGCTCATGCAGCATAGCATCAGGTGTGTAAACATCGAAAAAAAAAGGAAGCAATGAAAATAAACAATTTACAGGTAAGATTATTATTTGACATTTATTTCATGTTGTGCTACCAGAGACGTAGAACACATTGAGAAATTATTAATGAATTTGTTTCTTCTGATAGGCAATACACTACATTACAGCTTCAAGGCACAAAGTTTCAGACAATACCATTCAGAAATGTTTCTTAAAAGCCAGATTTGGAAATGAACTCCATGATCATACTGATCATACTGATGATATTTCACCTAGTGATGAAGAATGGAATCGACTTGAAGAGCAGGCATCACTTGAGGATTATGTGAATGTTGATGAGAACCTCGTCACTACAGAACACATGACTATGACTGAGATAGTTCAATGTGCAATGTGGGACCTGGATGAGGAAGTAACTGACAATGAGGATGATACAGAAGTGCCTCAGCAGTCCTCTGTGACATTTAACGATGCAGTAAATGCGTTAGAAATAATTAAACAATTTGTGACGCACCACACTGTTTCTGATGAAGTAATGACAGAGTTATCCCATTTTGACGTACACTATTGCTGTGTCAAATAAAAAACTAGCAAAAATTAAGGACTTTTGTATGAAATGACATTTTCTTCTATGTAGAGGCTTCCATTTTTCTTTATATATCTGTTAAGTATGGTACCTAGTAAGCCTATATAACGTTTTTTAGAATGTACATTTTTATTTATTGGATTTTACATTTGCGTTTATCAATTAATTTGATAATATGGTGCTATTTTCATATATACATTTTTCACACCTATACTTTTTTTTCTGTAGTCCGTTGAAAACATATAAACCAAGTTTTACTGAATAACATTATTTCTACAGTAAGTTATAGCTTGATAATCATTATGTAGTCTAATAAACACCTAACCATCTGTACAGCAACAACAATATACTTAGCAATAATCAAAAACAGTCCAGTCAGATACTACAATTCATGTAATTATTCCTTACCCTGGTGGAGTCAACTCCCTCGACGAGTGCCCGCGTCCGCTCTGTTGCCTTAACTGTGGTCTTGAGAACACCATCAACGTAGACGTGGTAGCTCTCTATAGCAGATGGTGGGCAATTGTCTGGAGGATTCCAGCCGATGAGCACGCTCTTGTTCAGCTGTCGCTCCAGCGTGAGCTGCTTGGGGGCTGGGACTAGCACCGAGAAGAACAGGGCTGCAGTTTCAACCAAGCAGAGGGGCCAGGGCAAGAGAACAGCATTGTAAGGGGGCAGCTGCAGCACCACGGCTATCAGAATTCACAGACACCTGCTGTTTGTTGCAAATAGTGGAATGCACTCATTGTATTGATATTTCTCTTCATGAACTGAAGACAGCTAATTTACAATGACAAATAACTGTAGATCCCTGCATTCGTAGAATGATGTGAATCTTGTGAGTTTGCATTTGTAGCATTTTAGTGACCCTCACTGTCCACGTATTGAAAGAAAAATGAGAGAGAGAGTGAAAGCAAAATAAGGAAGTTTTCATGTAAAATGTGGATTTACATATGGTTTATAACTAATTGGTATAATTGATGATTCAGAACTCAGAGTTGTTTGAAAAACTGATTACAAAAATAGTGAGAAAATAACTGAAAATTAGTATAAATCATATTGTGGGACTGACATGTATCTGCAAATAATTTCAGAAAATAATTATAAATTCTTAGAAAAACCTTCAACTGGAAATGTTCAGTGGCGGAAAGAAAAGACTTTACCTAATGCTCATTGTAATTATACAAAATTTCCGCTAATAAATGGTCCTTGATGGATTGGCTACAGCAAAAGTGTTGACACTTATTGAGCAAGTGTGCTACTGAGAGTCTATAAGAAAAACAATATAAATTATTATATCTGTTGGTGAGGTTGTGGTAGTTTTTCAGTTATCTCATTTTTTTCTAGTGCAAGAACACACTCTCAACCACACATACATTCAAATGCACCAGTCAGACCTTGCTGTTGCAGCTGCTACTTTGAGTGGTTTCCTTCATTTTGCTTGTTGTGCAAATGAGGTGATGTACAATGAATGGTTACTCTGGAAAAGGTAGGAAGAGTCATCAATAACTTAATGATATAATCTGAAACTATATGAATCTGAAGATAACTTCTCTGTAAAGAACAGTTGTGAGCTCATCAATAACATTTAATACATTCCCACTCTAGCCATAGCTAAATTTTCATTTCTTGACATACTTGTATACCAACACTCCTATCAAAGAAACATAAAAATAATAAGTGTTTTCGAATTTCAACCCATATAAATTGGCATAAAATGCAACTGATATTCTGTTCCATCTCTACATGACCTTGTTGTCCACTGAACACAAAACTCAATCTTCTTTCTTATTTCCTCTAAATTTAATTTGTCTTTCATTGTGTCTGAATTATTGCGTTTGCTCTATAAAGTTGAACTTCATCTTTGAGCATGCCTTCAGAAACTTGCAGTCTGGATTTACAATCTGCCCAATACATAGGAAGAACAGATAGTACAGTTTAACAAGATGGAGTCTTTTTCAAGTGTATAGTCCACAAACTTGCATCCAACACTTGCAGGATGAGACGTACAGGATCTCCAAATGTAACTGAGATGTGATTATAATTCTGAAATTATAGTTATGCTGGTTAAAACATTTAGCAGCTAAGAAAGAAGGGACTGCTGTTTGTCAATAGATTGTCAGTGATATGTTCAATTTCAGTACCAGCAAATTTCAGGGAACGGAAAGAAAATGACTCAACAGAAATCAGTAGGGGCTGGGAACCAAACATTCCAACTAAAATAGGTATCAACAATAATGAATTCAAGTTGCTGAGAAAGTGCCTTAAGTCCAATATTGCTCCCAAACTAAATACACGTACCATTATAGTTCTAATAAAGAGTACAAAAACAGTATGTTCGACTGCCGTGTTAAGACACAATGAACAAAATGCTGTAGCCCATAAGTCAAAGAAAATTATCATGAGGATTATACACTAAAACACAGTGGACAATGTCATAAATGATGAACATGAACACTGTAAAACACCAATAGAGAACTTTCAAAGGACAATGCTCTCACTAGTAAAGCAGACAAGGGATACACAGTTGTTATTGTCTTTGACTCAGATTAGATAAGCAAAACTAGGAAAATTAAGTATTATGAAAAGGATAGATTGCTACTCACTATAAAGATGACATGCTGAGTTGCAGATAGGCACAGTGAAAAGAGTGTTACACACTGATCTTTCAATAAAAGCCTTCTTCAAAAAAGAAAAGAAAAGTCACACAGAATGTTGGAATGGCCAGAGATAGCAGTCATGTGTGCATGAGGCATGCTTGCTAGTGCATATGTGTGTGTGTGTTTTTCTTTCTTTCCTGAACAAGGCAATCTATTCTTTTCATAACACTGTTAATATTCTAACCTGGACCTTCCATAGTTTAAATTAGAAAGATTCCTGGATATAATACAATAAAATAAACAGAACAAGTTCTGAGACAACACTGCAACTTACTTTTGTCCCTAATAACATTAAGCATTGCTCAGTGATGAAAGGGCAGCAGCAAAATTATGAGCACAGTCAAAAATCTACAAACCACACTATCCAAAATATATCCTTACACAATACATCAATAGCCCATTTTATGAAATTACCATCAACTTAGTGATATAATCTGAAACTATGTGAATCTGAAGATAACTTCTCTGTAAAGGACAACTGTCAGCTCATCAATAACTTAATGATATAATCTGAAATTATATGAATCTGAAGATAACTTCTCTGTAAAGAACAGTTGTGAGCTCATCAATAACATTTAATACATTCCCACCCTAACCATAGCTAAATTTTCATTTCTTGACATACTTGTATACCAACACACCTATCAAAGAAACAATCAATATAGTAAGTGTTATCGAATTTCAAGCCATATAAATTGGCATAAAATTCTTGAGCTTTTGATATTTGAGCTCAAATTTAAAGAGGGATCTCAAGCAGAATGTGCTCCTCCATGTGAACTTATGGATTTTGGAAACACTGATAATCCAAAACTCAACTTTCGCTTTTTTCAAGTGACATCCTGAACACCATGGATTGAGGTAATCATGCTGATGCAGTATGGCCAAAATGCATTTGTCTTGGTACCACACAAATGTTTATTACCAAAAATACGATCATATGGTGTTTCAATTAAAATTTGTGTGATTTTACAGAAGATTTATTGGTAAGGAGGCCACAGCATACCTTGGATGGGAAGTCACATGAGTGTCAGGGAAACATGTTAGGATCCATCTTGCACATGTTGTATGTTAATGACCTGCTCTTTCTTTCAAAAGTCTAAGTCTCATCTCTTCAACCACAGCTTCCTCTCTCCAGTAGTCTTTGTCATCCATACGTTGAAGAATATCTCATCTCACCAACAATATTTTTTAAATCGGTTGGTCTCAGTCATCCCCTAGTTTCCTTCCCTGTGGCTTCAAAAATATTTTGTACAAAAATATCATATCTAATTATGTGTCCAATGACCTTTGTTTTGCACAGGCCCATAACTCTCAGAAGTTCTTGCTTCTCTCCTATTTCTTGTGGAATCATCTCATTCATTTTTCTGCCAATCCAACTAATTCTTGGAATTCTCCAACAGAATCACATGTCTGAAGGTTCAAAGTCAGCTTACTCCTGCTCTGCTTAAGTCCAGGTTTTGCATCCTTATGTCAGGACACTCCACACGAATCTCTTCACAAATCTTTCATTGATTAGGAAGCTGAGGTGCTTGTTAGCAGGACATTCTTCTTAATGTGGAAGGTGTTCTAGGCTAGTGCTATTCTTATTTTGATTTCTATTGTTTTTCTCCATAATGTTACTAAGATAGTGGAAATGCTTACAGCCTTGGGTTGGTCACTGCCAGTTCTTATGTCAGTCTTGTCTCCACCTTCTTCCTTGTCTACAATCATAACTTTTGCCTTCTTGGTATTTATTTTTAGTTTTGGTTATGTTATTTCTTGATTTAAACCTTCAAGCATTCTATTTAGTTCCTTCCCTGAGTATTCCATTACTGGAAAGTCATGACAAATCTGATGAAATGAATAACCATATGATTACTTTTACTTTCATTATTATTATTGTCTCCTCGATGAACGAAATAAATAAATAAGGAGATAGAAGGCAATCCTATCCCATTCACCTGATTTTTGTTTTTTTGCTAGCATTAATATCCAATTCAGTAATCCGACTTTTTTATATACTCAGAATTATTCACAGTATGTTTGAAACTAAATCTCTGAAAATATGTATTTGGATTCTTGGCTAGAAATAAAAGAAAGATGTGTTTCAGTGTATTTCAGAAATACAAACCCTAAGATGGTGAAATAGGAGATGAAAATTTCATGAAAATATTTTATTATATTAAAACATTTAAACCTGAATCCATGAAAATTGGCATTTGACTTCTAAGGAAATACATTTCACGAGATGGAAGTTTTCATGGAAATATCACCACAACAACTCAAAAGGTATGATTAACAAAGATCTCTGATTCCAGCTACCAGAATTGCTTTTAGGTCAGAAGCTCAGAAGCACATTCAGGAAAGATCATGCTTCTGTGACATTAACTAGCATGAAAAGTTTGGAATATGTTAAAATTTGTTTACAACACAAAAATTTGTTTAAAAAAACTGTGCAGACTATACAATCTCCACAAGTGAAGCAGTGGGCACTAAGATAGTCAATATATACACTCCTGGAAATGGAAAAAAGAACACATTGACACCGGTGTGTCAGACCCACCATACTTGCTCCGGACACTGCGAGAGGGCTGTACAAGCAATGATCACACGCACAGCACAGCGGACACACCAGGAACCGCGGTGTTGGCCGTCGAATGGTGCTAGCTGCGCAGCATTTGTGCACCGCCGCCGTCAGTGTCAGCCAGTTTGCCGTGGCATACGGAGCTCCAGCGCAGTCTTTAACATGTAGCATGCCGCGACAGTGTGGACGTGAACCGTATGTGCAGTTGACGGACTTTGAGCGAGGGCGTATAGTGGGCATGCGGGTGGCCGGGTGGACGTATCGCCGAATTGCTCAACACGTGGGGCGTGAGGTCTCCACAGTACATCGATGTTGTCGCCAGTGGTCGGCGGAAGGTGCACGTGCCCGTCGACCTGGGACCGGACCGCAGCGACGCACGGATGCACGCCAAGACCGTAGGATCCTACGCAGTGCTGTAGGGGACCGCACCACCACTTCCCAGCAAATTAGGGACACTGTTGCTCCTGGGGTATGGGCGAGGACCATTCGCAACCGTCTCCATGAAGCTGGGCTACGGTCCCGCACACCATTAGGCCGTCTTCCGCTCACGCCCCAACATCGTGCAGCCCGCCTCCAGTGGTGTCGCGACAGGCGTGAATGGAGGGACGAATGGAGACGTGTCGTCTTCAGCGATGAGAGTCGCTTCTGCCTTGGTGCCAATGATGGTCGTATGCATGTTTGGCACCGTGCAGGTGAGCGCCACAATCAGGACTGCATACGACCGAGGCACACAGGGCCAACACCCGGCATCATGGTGTGGGGAGCGATCTCCTACACTGGCCGTACACCACTGGTGATCGTCGAGGGGACACTGAATAGTGCACGATACATCCAAACCGTCATCGAACCCATCGTTCTACCATTCCTAGACCGGCAAGGGAACTTGCTGTTCCAACAGGACAATGCACGTCCGCATGTATCCCGTGCTGCCCAATGTGCTCTAGAAGGTGTAAGTCAACTACCCTGGCCAGCAAGATCTCCGGATCTGTCCCCCATTGAGCATGTTTGGGACTGGATGAAGCGTCATCTCACGCGGTCTGCATGTCCAGCACGAACGCTGGTCCAACTGAGGCGCCAGGTGGAAATGGCATGGCAAGCCGTTCCACAGGACTACATCCAGCATCTCTACGATCGTCTCCATGGGAGAATAGCAGCCTGCATTGCTGCGAAAGGTGGATATACACTGTACTAGTGCCGACATTGTGCATGCTCTGTTGCCTGTGTCTATGTGCCTGTGGTTCTGTCAGTGTGATCATGTGATGTATCTGACCCCAGGAATGTGTCAATAAAGTTTCCCCTTCCTGGGACAATGAATTCACGGTGTTCTTATTTCAATTTCCAGGAGTGTATATCCCATTAGTCGTAAGTATCTTCCACATGTAGTATCTTCTCTTTGTAGCTACCTAACAACTGTTTGTCATAGTCATAAAAATCCAATAATTTCGCAACTCATGGGTTCATCCATCCCAACCTGAACTTACCAGCACACCTGTGGTATTCTTGTATGCCTAGTGACACATTAAATTCTCCCATGAACACAACATGGTCTTGGTGTTTATCATTTCCATCAATTTTTCAATGGACTCGTAAATGTTTTTCATTTATTCCTTACTACTACTTATTCTTGATATATTATTATTATTATTTCAACTGGGCTCAATTTTAGCTTAATCCTTAATACCCTACCCTCATATGGTGATATTCACTACATTAAGCATACAATTCTTTATTAATATAACAGCTACTCCAGTATTCCCCAACTACTGGTTTCCACTATGAATTATACTTATCATCTGATCTAAAGTTGTCTTTTCCAGTCCATCTTGTCTCACATAATCCTAAAATATCCAGATGACACTTAGTCATAGCCTTTTTGACTTCATCCAGTTTTCCAAGATTTAACAATGTTCACAAATTCCATGTGTGAATATTAGACCTATCATTTATTTCTTTTTGTAGACTACCTGCTTCCTCTACTCCGTGAAGATTCTGAGGAATGATGACCTGAGAAACTGCATCATTCGTCCTGCCAGGCCTTGGGATCCAAAACCTATGATTAGCACAGATACATATATTGTTAGATTCTGCCATGGTTGTTACACATGGCATATCCAAATGGATCTTTAATGAAATAGTTTCCAATTGTGTTCCACATCTCCATGCACTGGCCATGGTAGCTCATCCACCTTCAGGGATATTTTCCCATCCCAAGGGAAAGGGAGTGTCCAAGGAGACAATAATAACCTGTTAGACATTATTACTAGTAACCTAAGACATTTTGGAGATGATGCAGCTATTTATGATGAAATACAACTTCTAAGAACTGCAAATTTATTTGTCAGAACATGAGAAGATTCCAAAGTAAAATTTGTCTCTCTTATTCCAGTCTACGATCACAAAAATTGTTGTCAGACTTTTGATTTCAGGCTAATAAAATCTCACAAAAATTTTTGCAGTCACAGACTGGAATAAGAGAAACAGTTCTACACTTCCTGAATCATAGTTTTTATCACTAACTGAGTTACAACTTGTGAAGATTTCAAAGTAATCCAAAGATGGATTACTTGTTTTAAATGTCCAGAAATCTAAAACAATGACCTTCAAAAATGCAGAAAAGTATTATACTCTGAATACAAGATCATGGAGTCACTAATGGAATCAGTCAACACATACAATTCCTAGGTACAACAATGTTAGGGAAATTAAATGTGATGGTCGCTTGGGTTCAGTAACATGTAAGGATGGTGGCAGACTTCAGTTCATTGGCAGGATAATGGAAATATGCAATAATCTACAAATGAGACTGCTTATCAATCAGTTGTAAGTGTTTGCAACCCATACCAAATTGGACTAGCCGAAAGTATTACAAGTATACAAATGAGGGCAGCATGAACAGTCACAGGTCTGTTTGACCCACAGGAGAGTGTCATGAAATGCTGTAAAACATGAACTGTTAGACACTTCAAGATAGGTACCAATTGTTCTGCTAAAGCTTACTAACAATGTTTCATAAATCAGTATTATGTAAGAAATCTAAAAATGAAAACAATCAATTATTGATAAAATTATTTAATTGGATAAATAAAGGGGAAGGAAGAAGAGTGAAGGAAAAGGACTGGAGAGGTCTAGGAAAAGGGGTAGATTTTGGGAAAGTCACCCAGAACTGCAGGTCAGGGAAGACTTACTGTACAGGATGAGAAGGAAAGCTCTGAAGCTTGCCTATCACAACAGTCTTTTTGTGTGTTTTCTACCACCATTTGGTGAGTAGATTTTTTAACTATTCCATTAAATAATTTTGTAAAAAATCTATTGATATTCTTCAGCCCCTATGGACTGCTCCCATAAGGACTATGAAGAAAGGATTAGCACAATTACATCATGCCCAGAGGCTTTTAAGCAATCAATCTTTCTATGTTTAATATGTGATTGGAGTGAGAAGAAACCCCAGCATGTGTTGCCACAATAACTGCCCTCTGCCATGCACTCTATATTGATTTGCATAGTATATATATAGATGTACAGTAGATCTGTAACTGCCATCATTTTCAGGGGTTAAAATTTATCACTGTCAGGAAGGCTTTATCTGCGGACCTCGTGCCTATCCCAACATTCAGAAGTTGTCTCAATTGACATGGATTTAAAACTGAAGACATTTTATCCATTACAACAAATAACAACTGAAAGATAACCTATTCCACAATAACAAACTGATTTTCTTTAATGGAACAACAGAAGAAATAGAAATTCTGACAGAAGAACATAATCGGCAACACCACAAAATTCTGTTAGCTGTAGAACTATCCTGACTTAAAAATCTCTAGTACAACCAAAAGCATAATTATCTAACTTTCAGAAAGCCAGCAATTATCATTCATAACTCCCCATGCCCCACAGACCAATACAAAGAAAAACATTCTTCAGATCAGACATGCTAAAGTCCCAATGAGCACAATTGTTATGAGATCAATTGGCTCTAGTAATGGACATAATCTAGGCAGCAATTGAGGTTGTAATTCAGAAAATGAAATTAAACCAACCAACTGGAGAAAAAATTTCTACAAACAAGTAAACCACATTTGTAAGCCTACATTACTTAGGCTATATCTGTTACTAACTTGCAACCTCCTTAATGTATGTGAAATAAGAGTAAGCTTCTTGTCCAACAATGAAGTACAACCTACAGGATGGAAGGAAACACCTTCTGGATCAGTATATTATTTTTGTTATTATTTTTAAATCTTTGTTACTGGTTTCAATCAAATAAACAGATGTAATGCTGAAAAGTGTAGCCAGTCCAAAAGAGTGTCATGCCTGAGGGTTTAACAGTAGTTTAATATTCATCAGATAGAAGCTCACAATCAAAAAATAAATATGGTGATCCTAAGTTTACTCTCATTACACCAACAGTGGTCACAGTTTTGTCAAGTCATCCTGACATCAGCTATGGAGAACCTGTACAACAATGTAAATGTGTGTGACAGAATGTTTGTCATTTTTGCAAAGAAAATGTTTCCATTGATTATTTTTGCTTGTTACTGATGGTGTGGCGAAATCCTTCTTATCATTTTTGCTCACAAGGCTTCAAAGGAATGTAGAGTACTACATGACACACATATAGTTTGAGCTAATGCAGACTAAGGAACCAAGCATTGCTACAAACCATGTTACCATCTGTGGTAATCTTAAGTATTGTTTCCGATAGGAAGAATGTAAGGTTGCTGTGTGCTGAATCACATTCCTACCTCATGGTTATTGGATTAAGGTGCTTTATTTGTGAGATATAGTGCAATCAGAATAAATCTTTAATCAGCGTCTGTTCTTCCTGGCAGCTATGTGGTCACCATGCTTATAGAAAAAGCTGAACAATGATTGTACAATAGCTGGTACATAAGATGGCCATCTTGGCTTCTATGCTGGCACAGGAATCACTAAGCAGTGAGTGTGATTAAATACAGACATTCAAAGTATCTATACTTGTAACATATGTTTTTCTGTCACAGAGCATGTTCTGCAACATCATAAACATGACGTTGGAGCTGCTTTTGCAAGAAGTTAATTTGCATTTTTCATTCTTGTAGTGGTGGCTCGGAACACAGCACATATGAACTTGCTTTACAGCAAATGCTTGTTTCCCATCAGTCACACTGATGTAAAAGTATGGTGTCTCTCTAATTGTTCTTTACCATGTCCCTTTCTTTTTGTCCTCTACTAATTTTTATACTTGTTTACCTAACCTCCTTTTATATTTAGTAGTTTCTATTCTCATCCCTTTAGTTTCTTCTCCACTATTTGCTCCATCTATCCCATTTACACTCCTGGCCCCTCATGCACTGCTGCAGCCCAGATTTATCTCACACACACACACACACACACACACACACATACACACACACACACACACACACACACCAAGCAAGACTGAACAACATAGTAGGGCTCAAATCCCAGGCTAACCATCCTGATTTTGGTTTTCTGTAATATCTAAACTGATTAAGCAGATGACTGACTTCCTTCCTCATCCTAGACCTAACTGATATTCCGTTCCCTCTCTAAATGACCTTGTTGTCCATTGAACACAAAACTCAATCTTCCTTCTTATTTCTTCTAAATTTAATTTGTCTTTCATTGTCTCTGTATTACTGAGTTTGCTCTATTTTATATCTAACTTCTAAGTATTAATCCCAGCTGGTGCTGGTATTTCACTGGTGATTTCCTTAGTCTTGTACTATTCTCCCCTCATCCAGGGCCATGCATGACTCTTATATGAAGGGCTTATTTCAATAGTGGTATAAGTCCATTTTTGTTCATTCTGAGATGCACAGTCTTATGGTTATAAGAGCACTGAAAAATCTGCAGTTGAGATGCCAGAAATATTCAAGTATATATACATATTTAGTCCCTCAATATGCTTATTTTTTCTATATCTTTGTCTGTTTTGCTTATACTGAAACCTTTAATCTCAAAATATAGTGTTTGTGTTAACTTCTGTTTGGATGATTATTTGATGATGTTCACTAGCATGTAGAAATTTTAGTTTTAATGGTGTACTGCAATTTTATAAGTGTGTAGTGGAGAGGATGCATAATTAAACTGCAATTTTATAAGTGTGCCCTACTTGGGCATGATCATTTGTTGCAGGTCGTGGTTGACGTTTCACATGTGGCTGAACACTTCCTGTTTTCTTAAATAACTTTACGTACTACATGAATAAGTAATAAAAAATGGGGGGTTCCTATTTTAAAAAATGCAGTTGACATCCATTTGACTTATGGCAGTGCCATCTAGTGGACCAACCATAGCACCATCTGGTTTCCCCCTTCAAGCTAGACAAGTTTCTTTCTTTGTAGTTTTTTCATTTGATGCTTATTTTGTGAGATATTTGGCTATCAATGGACCACCCTGTATACTATTAAAGATGTCATATTGATGGATGTTGCCTTGTTTGCATAATTTTTAAGCATTAGCCAGCTAACTTCGAGTTTTTTTTTTTCAACATTTTTGAAATTGAAGAATGGCTGAGACACTCCGAATGGCCCATCAGTTCTTCCTATGCCTAGCAGTGCCTACAGCAGCCCATTTGGACATGTAGTTGATATAATTCTTTAACTTGACATGAACTTTGCTGCCAAGAGTTATAGAGCTGTTTAACAGACTTCTCTGGAACCGAAACAGATATTCTCTACAGGAGAGAACATCATGTATTCTCAAAAGTTATTGGTAGATATTAATCTAAGGAATGAAAATAATATTCGCAGTGTTAAATGTTTTCAAATACAAAATTTGGTGTTTCCAGTTTTACACTATTCCATACACCCCCCCCCCCCCCCCCCCCGCCCCCAATAACTCTTACTGTTCCTCTTTGTGTTTCTTGGAATGTTGCTTTTTGTGTTTACATCATTAGTGAATAATGTTAAAAATACTTACACGCAAATCTGAAAGAACAGACACTGTTGACAATCCACAGATATATGAAGTACCTTAAAACTAATTCACTGTCTGTGAATTCCTTGCATCAGCTTGTAATAACCCAGGGGTAATATTTTCTCTTCCAAACTGACACTAACAATGCCAGTACAACTGTTAATAAATTGCCCGATACCACCTTTGGTCGATACTTGCATAATTTTTGGCTTTTGCTGGTGATGATTTTTCCCCACTATTTCTATTTATTTATCCTGCTGAACAATGGAAATCTCAGGTTAGAATATCAATAATATTAAGGGAAGGATAGCTTGCTGCTCATCATAAACATGTCACACTGAGTTGTAACCAGGCACAAGGAGAAAACTGTTGCACACATAGTTTTCGCCCAGTGCCTTCTTCAGAGAAGAAAAAGAAACACACACACACACACACACACACACACACACACACACACACACACACACACATGGAAGCACACCTCATGCACACAGTGTTTGGAGAGAGCAGTCATGTATGTGTGAATGTGTGTGTGTTGTTTTCCTTTGTTTCCTTTCCTTTTCTGATGAAGGCTTTGATTGAAAGCTAAATATGAAACAGTCTTTTTGTTGAACCTGTTTGCAATATATTGAGTCACACTATGTCATCTTCATAGTGAGTAACAATCCATCCTTTTTGTAATATTCTTTATCTGAATGGGTAGTTATTAAAATGTTCAGTATGCTTTTTATACAAAAGCATGTGCAATCTAAAAATCTATTCGTCCAGACATTTTTACATTCAAGTTAAACAACACTGGATGAATATAATTATTAATGTTAATCCATCATTCATGAACCTCAATTTTCCTAGAGTCCAAAACTGATATCAAAATATAGATAATGTAATTTTTTTGAAAACTACTTCTGGCACATGAGAATCTTTGGTTGAAAATTGATACCATGTGAGGCACTCTGTGTTACATTGCTATCATGGCTATGGCTCTGCTTGGTTAAGTCTTATTTTGACTCCGTTCTGTGAAGTTACGTCATTTATTAAAAATACAAATCTAATTTTAATAACTATGTGAATGTAACAAGTAAAATGTGATGAAAATTGTAACAAGTATTATGCTTGCATTCAAATAACTACTTTTGAACAAGCTACTTATATTTTGTTAAAATGTAAAGATTTACTAAAGTGCAAAATGCACATTTTTTTTTATTATTGTCAGTTAACCAACATGAAAGGTAATTTATAAACTCTATTATGTACAGATTTAACACTCGATAGTGACATATGAAAATTTGTGCCAGAGTGGTATTTGGACATGGATTTTCCACTTACTGCGAGTTGTTGCCTGAACTACTTTGGCTATGACATCAGGATGTAGACAGTGTGACATTTGGACGTTTAGGTCAGTCTGAGGAGTGTGAATGGGTAGGCAAAGTAGTTCAGGCAACCACTTGTGATAAGCAGGAAATCCGGGTTTGAGTCTCAGTCTGCCATAAATTTTCATATGTCACTATTGGGTAGTAAACCCACAGCTAATACAGCTGATGTCATGGAATTAACAGCCAGGGAATTAATTTCAAAGTCTCTTAAGTAACTATGGATCCTCAACACATCTGTTCTTTCAGATGTATTACAAGCCTAGGAGGGCACGTGACATCAACAACATTTGTCTTGATTCACCTTGTTGTCTGATTCTCCCTGTTGTGAGCAGGCAATGAACTTAGTGGACTTTTTTTACAATATAAGAATGTAGACAGGGTAACATATGGAGGTTTGGGTCAGTATGGGGGACATGAAGGAGAGCTGAAGTGGTTATGGTGACCACTTGTGATAAGCAGGAAATCCGGGTTCGAGTCCTAGTCTGGATGAAATGTTCATTTGTCACTATTGGACAATAAATCTGAATCTAATACAGCTGGTGTCACGGATCTGCAGTTAGCGAATTAATTCCAAAATGCTAAAAATGACAGTGATTGTGTTCTGTTCCAGTCAAACATTGTTACTATTGGCTACTGGAAGTACTTCTCCAGATGTAGCACAATCAGAAATAAACTAGTTCAGCACTATCTCAACACTGTTGTAATAACTTTTCATGGATATAGGCTCTTTAGATATTTCTTATGCAAAAATTATAATATGTGTAAGATAAAATAAACTCTGAATTTCATTCCAGACATTCATTATCAGAGTTTCGGCAATTTACTGAAATTGCTCCAGACAAGTTTTCAGCAGTTTGGTAATCATAAATGCTTTCAAATTACATTACTTTAACTTTTACAGGATAAATAAGACATTATCAACTTACTGACATTCATTTTTCTCCAAAAGTATTTATTAATGTAAAAAAAAATATGATGAACTGGTATTAGAAGCTAACTATCCTGTGAAAAATTGTAGCCATTACCACTAGAAAAAAGCTCAGAAATAATCTTGGGAAGTGTCATTCAACAAAAAATGCACACACATCAGTTAAAAATTATGGGATGTATGAGCCATGATGTCTAGACTTATCTGAATTAGTATCCTCAAGAACACAGCATCTATTTGCTGTGTTGATTTTGGATGGTTGTCATAACTGATGTACCTTCACTCATGACACGTGTGTTTCCAAGGGGTTATAGCAAGAACAAACAATCACTTAAATAATACTATTTCTTTGGTGGCTCACCAGAGCACGTCATGGGGCCAACGCAAGTGGCCTATGCGAGTGAGCCTGAGAACTGTATGGACATGCAATCTCTGAAATTGCATGCCTCATGAGTGACGGTACATCAATAGCACACACAGTGATAAAATAAAAGAGAAAATAAAACAATGAAAAATACAGGTTAGAATATCAACAATATTATGCAAATAATAGATTGCTATTTACCACAAAGATAACAAGTTGAGTTGCAGACAGGCATGAAGAAAAGACTTCTCCATATAAGCTCTCGGCCAAAGCCTTCTTCAGAACACAGAAACACATGCACATTCAGACAAACAGGCACACCTCACACACATACATGACCACTATCTCCAGCCAGATTGCAACACAAATATGTTAATGGGAGCAACAATTTGGAATGGGGCAAATAAGAGGGAGGAATAGAAGGGTACGAGTGGGGGAAGAAGAATCAGCAGTGCTGGTGGAGCTTGCAGGGCCTAGACGTAGCAGGACAGGGCACAGCGACGGGAGGCTATGATGGAGGGAGAGGATGGGGGATGAGGGTAACAGGAAGTGGACAGGAGAGGAGGAGAGATGGGGAAAGACTGGTAAATGTGTCGGCAGAGAGCAACACACAATAAGAATGATGAGAGACAAATTGTAAAGTTATGAGAATAACTAGGGGAGGGTGTTGGGACATTAGATTACTGTAGCTAGAGGCTGGGATCATTTTGGGATAGGAGAATGTGTTGTAACAAAAACTCGCATCTGAACAGTTCAGAAAAGTTGGGGGTGGAGGGGAGGATCCAGATGGCAAGGGCTGTGAAGAAGACTTTGAAATCAAGAAATTTATGTACAGCTACATGTTGAGGTGAATTGGGCAGGTCTTGCAACAGGATCTTCCACAGGGATATGGCCCCTGTGGCAAGGATTTGGGATTGGGAGTGGCATAAGGAGGGACTAGGATGTTTTGGAGGTTGGGTTAGCAACAAAACACCACTTTAGGAGGGATGGGAAGGATCTTGAGTAGGATGTCTGTAAGTTCAGTGTATGATGACAGATAATCAAATGGTTCACATGGCTCTGAGCATTATGCGACTTAACTTCTGAGGTCATCAGTTGCCTAGAACTTAGAACTAATTAAACCTAACTAACCTAAGGACATCACACACATCCATGCCCAAAGCAGGATTCGAACCTGTGACCGTAGTGGTCGCTCGGCTCCAGACTGTAGTGCCTCGAACCTGTGACCGTAGTGGTCGCTCTGCTCCAGACTGTAGTGCCTAGAAGCGCACGGCCACTTCGTACGGCCAACAGATAATCAAACCCTGATGAAGCATGTGGTTAGTTGTTCCAGCCATGGGTGATACTAGATAACGAATGGGGTACTCCTATGTAGATAGTTCCTGAGGAATGTGGGAGGATTGGGTGTGTTTGGAGATATGGAATGGGAAACCTGTTTGCAGTTAGGATAGAGTATTTCTGTGAAGGTCTTAGTGAGACCTTCAGCATACTAGACAAGGGAGCTATGTCACTGCTGATATGCCTTCCCAGGTGGGTAGGGGAGGGATTTTTTTGGTTTGGAAGGGATGGCAGCTGCTGAAATGCAGGCACTGTTGGTGGTTGGTGAATTTGATGTGGACAGATGTGCAGACAGAGCCATCAGAAAGGAGTACCCCAATTTCCAGCAGGTGGCACACTGGGTTGACAAAAACCAAGTGAAATGGATGGGAAAGAAGGTGTTGAGATTGTGAAGGAAAGACCTACCCTTGGGTTCAGATCTAAATCTACATCTACATACAAGCCACTATATGGTACATGGCAGATGGTACCCTGTATCATTACTAGTCATTTCCTTTTCTGTTCCACTCACTAATTCAGCATCAGAAAAATAACCGTCTACATGCCTCTGTACGAGCTCTGATCTCTCTAATCAAATCTCGTTGATCCTTAGATGAAATGTATGTTCACAGCAATATAATCATTCTACAATCTTCCTCAAATGCCAGTTCCCTAAATTTTCTCAATAGTAGTCCTCAAAAAGAATGTCAGTTTCCCTCCTGTGATTCCAATTTCAGATACTGAAACATCTCCATAATACCTGTGTGTTGCTTGAACCTACTGGTAACAAATCTAGCAGCTCCTCTCTGAAATGCTTCAACGTCTTCCTTTAATCCCAAACACTTGAACATTACTCAACAATAGGTTCCACTAGTGTTCTATAATCCGTTTTGTTTACAGATGAACCACACTTTCTGGCATCGGAGAGTGAAAAGCTGGTGCCCATGGCTGTGGCGCACATTTGTTTGTATGCCTTCCCTTAAAAGGAGAAGTAGTTGTGAATTATAATAAAAGTGGTTTGGATTCTGAAGGACTTTGGGAAAGATAGTGTTCAATGGCACTAAGACTATGGGCATGAGGGATGTTGGTGTATAGAGAAATGGTGTCAACAGTAACAAGCAGGGATCCAGGTAGTAAAGGGGTGAGGATGGTGGAGTGTTGGCAAAGGAAGTGGTTGGTATCTTTGATGTGGAAGACAAGATTTCAGGCAACAAGTTGGAGGTGTTAGTAAATGAAGGGCACAATTTTTTCAGTGGGAGCACAACAACCAGTTACTATAGTGTATCGAGGGAAGTGGGTTTGTGGGGTTTTGGAGCATTTAGAAGGTGGGTGTGTGGGGTGTCATAGGAGTGAGGGGGGAAATGGATTCAGTGGAAAGGTTCTGATAAAGGCCTAAGGTTTTAAGCAGGTACTGGAGATTATGTTGGACTTCTGGGATGGGATCACTCTGGAACAGTTTATAGGTGGAGGTGTCAGACAATTGGCAGATACTTCCTGCCAGGTAGTCACTGCAATTCATAATGATGGTGGTGGAAACTTTGTCTGCTGGTAGGATGATAAGGTCAGGATCTGTTTTGAGGGTGTGTATGGCTGTCCTTTCTTCTGCTGAAAGATCAGTGTTCTTAGGAACAGACCTGGGGTAGGATGATGATCTCAAGTTGGAGGTAAGAAATTACTGGGGGAGATTAGATGGGAGGAGGGGAGGGTCAGGATAGGATGATGGTGTGAACCGGTAGAGGCAGGGATCAATGTTGGGATTAGGTTGGCTTTGGTTGCAGGGATTTGTGGCAAAGAAGTGTTCCCATTGCGGGATCAAGAGAACCAGATTAGATTTTTGACATGATCAACATGGTTAAATTTGGATGTAGGGCAGAAGGTGAGGCCTTGGGTTTTGGTGTGAACATCAATGACAGAATTCTGGAATTGTTTTGGCTCTGGATTTAGTGGAGTGTTGGAAGGGAGTTTAGGTGGAAGTAGCAAGTTGGAAAGGTCAGCTAGGCAGGGTATGGATGCTGCGATGGGTTGACAAGGAGGAACACTCTGGGTAGGATAGGTGTTGGTTAGTGGTGCTTCAAGGTGGCAGTAGGATGTCAGCAGATTGGACAACTTATGGAGGTGGTACCTGGAATGCTCTTCTACATCATGGTGAGCAAGGGATTTGATTTCAGAGATATGATGTACAAAGTGAGGACTGCACAATAGCAGTATCTTACAGAGGGAGCAGAGGAGGCTCTTGGATGCCTGAGCCCTGGAGATGTGTTTTTGCTGAAACAGGTTTGTGAGGGACAGGGACTAGTGAAATCTGAAAAGGTGGAAGTCATTGTGAAAGGAGGGGGGACTCCAGAGGAAGGAATTTTAGTACGTAGGTCTTTGTGTGAGATTCCATGGTTTAGCTAGCATTTAAGGAAAAGAATGTGGTATGGGTTTTAGCCAGATAAAGGAAACTTTTCTGAACTGGCATAGAAAGATGAGCAGGGATCCATCGTGGCAGGAATGGTGTTGGGGAAACAGGAAATGGTGTAGGAAGTGTGAAACAAAGGTGTTAGGTGGTTATGAGGGAGCTGGATAACTGGAAAAGACACAAAAATAAGTAGAGATATCTAAAAATGTGCACAAATATGTAATAATATAAAAAATGTGAACAGGTACGTAGTACATGTTCAAAAATTGTGAGAAAGAGGATGGAATGGGTAAGGTATAGGAGAATGCGCTGAGATTAAGAAGAAGAAATTGAGGGGTCATAAAAATACGGACATGAATATCTGTTTACAGTGGAATAACAGGGAAAAGTACCACCGGTTATCTTTAGTTCTATAAAATTTACTTTAATTTCAAATTAATTTCAATTTGATTACTTCTCATCTCCGTAAGATTCAGTTTCTTTCCTCTTATTTTGATTTTCAATTCATAAGTACTAAATCTTGAAATTATGAAACAGCTAATGTTGTTCTGGTTTATAACTACATCAGGACATTAAATATGCACAAAATTCTGACTGAGTTCGCTACAGGTATTGTCAAGTTCAGCTGTTAGCACCATCCTACCACACTTGCATTTCCTATTATATTATTAAGTTTATGACTACCACAGGCATTTATAAGTGGGGAAGAGGGAATACCATTAAACCTGCTCAGACAGTTGAGCATATTAACATGCTTGTTCTGGGACAATTACAGTGAGCTCAACCCCAAATTGAATCCACTTAGCAGATTTCAATGAGGGTGGTGAGCCGGCTATACTAGATTCATTTTTAGGAAATTTCCCACATTCAACTATGTAAATAACTGGCTGGCACTCAAGTCCCATACCAGATGCATGCTACGCAAACATTTAGAAAACGATATCACATTTGCGCATACGACTTACTCTAGACATAGGCAAATGGGGTATACTGTTTGCTTCCTGGAGAGTGAATAAGAAATTGATGCTCTTACATGTTTGATCAAATTAACCCTTAAACAGCAGCAGCCTTCCTCTGAAATATGCAGTACAGAGTTTTTGCTCATTACAGAATTCTCATACACTTATGAAAGTGAGTGGAGAATCATCATTTCTCTGGGATATATAAGGTGAGACAAGTAGATTTACTGCAAACAAAGTTACAACTAACTTCTATCCCCTCAGCATACTCACCTCCCCTAACAACACACTGTTGCATATATCTTATATTGTTCAGACCAATGTTATATGTCATCCATCCTCACTCTGTTTAACAACTTTGCCATTTTACGTTTACCTCTTCAACAGACTGAAAATGTATTCCCTTCAGGGCATTTTTCACTTTTGGGAACAGATAAAAGTCATTCAGAGCCAGATCTGTTGAATATGGAGGATGTTTGAACACAGGATGCGCTTGTCTCCTACAACCTGTGTCACAGATATGGCAGAGAATTTTCGGAACCAGTTTTGCGTAAATTTTTCTTACTGTCACTTTGTTTATGTTCATGTCTTCATTAATTCAAATGCTCAAACGTAGATCATTCTACTCAATTTCACAAATTTTCTGAATATTTGCTTTAGTTCTTGAACTCACAGAGTGGTTGGGACATTCTTCATCTTCAATCTCTTCCTGATCTCCCGAAAATCATTTATGCCATTCAAAACCGAACACATATAAAATTATCACCAGACACCTCATTTAACAAATGAAAACATACCACTGATGACTTTTTTAAAATCATATGAGGAATTTGAGATTAATATGCTGCTCGATTTTTAGTTCATCATTCTCATGGCGCTAGTATCTCTCTACAATCAAGACCCAAAAGCAAACTAAAGTAGAAAGGAAGACGAAACTAATGTTGGCTGTTCCTGAAGGTGCTGCATTCCAATACCAACCTCCCACCATGTGGCTGTGAGAAAGGAGGTGCGCAGTCTCATTATTTAATTGCCACGCCTTAGTTTCCATTACATCTTTGTATTTGTTGTAGGTAGTTCAAATAACAATCTAACTTGTTACGTTAAGTTCTCTGAACTGTACATCGGTGACAGCTGATTACGGGTAACAGATGTGGTCCCCCATAAATAGATTTTTTATACATGATAAGATGATAAAGACTCTCATCTGATTTTCTGTGTAATGCTATACCAAGAACCTACATAAAGTTTTCATAAGTAATGGGTAAAACAAGTTTTAGGACTTTCAGGACATGCATTCACATACAGCAATGATGAGAAGCAAGACATGAAGTTCACTTTTCTTCCATATGAAGTTTTAGTTTTGAGTAAACGCAGCACATTTTTCAAGAGACAGCATATTATACTTGTCTTCAGGCAACCATACAAAAAAATGTGCCAACTCTCTCAGTGCTGGTTAAAATGATACAGTATTCAAAACATATGCAAATTACCATGTGAATATAGACACTGTTGCATCAGGCTGGCACAGGACATCATAAAATAACTTCAAAAATAATATAAGATGAATGTATTATTATGTCTTCATCCGTAGTTCGCTCCTCAGAAAATGGGCATGGAAGTATGTTAATGTGAAATATCTATTGAGATGTAGAAAAAACTCCTTGTGGTCCCATGGACAAATGTATTCTGACATAGCATCATCATAAATTTGACATTTTTAATCATAGATAAATGTGTCAATACAGGCAGAAGCATATAAAGTCTTTGATACATGAATATTTTTGTACATTTCCAGCTGAAAATGTAAGCTCACGCACATCATATTGAATTATGACAGCCAGGAACCTACTGTGTCTTCATGGCTGCAAACTAGCAGCACAAGCACATCAGGCTTGTGCGAACAAATGCAATCAGTGTACAATACTTGATAGTGGGTGAAAGGAACTGATCCAAAAGCTTGTGGACTTTGAGACATCACAGATGAGGAGAAACAGAATTACATTCCATAATACTATGGATTCCTGTGTAAACTGGCATGTCTTCATTCAAATAGTGCATCACAATACAAATATCTGCTTTGCATAACTTGTTTTCTTACTATTCACAAACTATTCCCAGGATACATCTATAAAAATATTACTGCCACAAAATTTATGAATCATAATAGTTTTAGTTATCTTGGGTGTGGAGCTCCTTCTTGTGTCTCTGTTGGCTTACAAATTAATTTGTTTCTGGATAGGTTTCACCTTGAGCACACACATTTGTTTTCTTCTTTTCTACGAACAGTGCAAGTCTGAAAGTGCAGATTCACAGTGAAGATAATGGGGAAACCTGAAAAAATGACAAACTGTGAAAGAAAAATAGCTATAATGGAAAATACAGAAAGCCACAAAAGCCACAGCATGTGTCAACAAGAAAAATTTAAAATAATAGTAATAATAATAATAACAACACCACACACCGTAACTTTAGAAAAACATGTCAAGGTAGAAAAGAAAAAAAAATTGTTTGCTCAAGGCGGATCCTATCTTAAAACAAATTAACATACAGCCTCAATTAGTTCAAAAAGTTTTTAGCACATTTTATTGCACATTAACAACTTTATTTTAATTTCAGAAAGAGTTTGAAGATCTTGTCATTCACAGTATTCTAATTGTTTGAAGATGGTGTGGAATAATCAACAAATATGTAAAATTCTGAAGCATACAATATTAACAGATTGCAACGAGCATAGAATTTGGACAAATGAAATAATACTGGATTGAAGGGATATAATAATAGACTACACATTCTTATATCATTAAAAACTTTTGCTTCATTCATGGGTTCGAAATATCTGGACTAATAAGGCATTCCATTATTT